>NW_026651370.1:1803115-1956929 GCF_014773155.1 Arachis stenosperma
CAGTTTCCATCCTCGTCATCCTACGTAGCTAATGTTTACACGACACTCCCAGGGCCTGGCCCATACAAAAAGCCGCTAGACTGGCACCCAGGCTAGCCTAACCACTATATAGCTCCTAGCTCTCGGGTGTACTAACACAAGTGAGAGACTATCTATCCGATAATGTTAGACTAGAGTGTCATCAAAAGAATGCCCCTTCCGCGGTCCAACTATATCTACTCGTGGCCGTTCGGAGAATCGCCGTGTGGCTCGTCCATCTCCTCATCCTGCTCGATTTCTATCTCAGGATCCTCCTCCTCCTCATCATCCGCAGCAACAACTATACCCTCAGATCCACCAGAAAACACTGCTGTCACTATGTACAAAACCATTCGCGAGCACAGGTCCGTTCGCGTATATAGGAGCTACCCCACCGTCCGGTAGTGCCGGCTCATCAGGCTGTGGAAAATCAGGGATCGGCTCAGGAGGAAAGTCCCACTCTGGTGGTATCACAGGTACGTAGTCACCAGCTAACTCGGGCTCATCAGGAACGATAGGCTCAGGTTCCACCTCATTCAAAGGTTGAGCTGGTATAGGGTGCTCGGGGTCATCAGGAAAAGGATGTACCGGTGCGTCGGGATGTAGCCAGGATAAGGGAAAGTCGTAAGGAGCATCTGGGTCAAAATGCGGGCTAGACAGAGGATGTTGAAAGGCTCGATTAGGTAACGCATATCGTCTAATACGAGGCTCCAATCCCATGATGAAATAACTGTGATGTACCGGATCCTCGTAGACGTAAGGGTCCTCGAACTCATAGAAGATCACGCCCGTCTCCATCTGAGGGGGAGGAAGGGAGAGAAGGGGGTAAGAACTGGGGAGTTCTTAGTAGGGTCGGGGTTATTAGTTACGTTCATTTATTTGGGGTCGATTAATAGACAAATAACATAATATAGCGAAGCAGTAAACAAAAGATAAAAACAGAAAGAGAAAGTAGAGATAATAGAAAGCAGAACACAAACAAAAGAATACAAGAAAATAAAACATAGAAATGGCATACAAGCAGACAAACACAAAGAAATAGATCACACACAGAAAGGAATGCAACAGAGAATGATGCGCAGACAAGAATGATGCATGTCTAGTCCTAGTACAGGCCATGAGCTCATGTGTCGGTTAGCACCTGCATTCCCGACATTTATCCGGTCACGAATTCCCGATTTCCCGGATACGATTTTCCGTTCAAATAAATGCGCATGTAATTATTAGCAGCTCTATTGAGACAGCCTCTGCGTTCTACTCGCAGAAAATATTCTCTTGGGAACGGAAACTTACTGTAGGTATCCTAGTTTCCCTACAGAAGCTCTTGTGAACGGAAAATTGCTGTAGGTATCCTAGTTTCCCTACAGAAGCTCTTGGGTTGCCTCAAGCAACAGATCATCACATAATCATTCTCATTATCATCATTCATCATCATTCTCATTAATCATCATCATTTTCATATTCTTATGCAGTACCTCTTTCTTTCTCTGTTCAATCATTCTGTACAAACTTTACATCTTTCACTTTTACAACATCTTAATTCAAACCATCTTTATCAAATTACTCTTTTCTCTTGATCTCTTTTCTCTATTCTGGTTACTCTGTTCTCTGTATCTCTTTACTCTGCTCTGGTTACTCTTTTCTCTGCTTAACGTACGTATTTAAAGTTTATGTAAATCTCGGTATGAATAGTTTGCATGTCCCAAGTATAGGTTCATTAAGTCTATACTGAAACAGTTTAACTTTTCATACAATACCTAACCCTAGTCGCAACTCAAGGACTAACTATGTTGCCCTAGTTCGTTCACTAATGTCTGTCTGCTTTTCTGTCATTAAAACTTTACAGACTTTTTCTTCGATTTTTATCTTTTCTTCAACTTTTTATCTTTTATTTATCTTTGCCTCACTAATATGTTCTTACCACTCCCTAAGTGTTTTATGAAGGTAATTATGAGATTCTGCACTTAAAATTGTCTTTCTAAAGCTTTTACAGAAAACTGCCTTTTCTGCATTATTTTATTATTTTATTAAAATATTATTTTAATTAATATTATTATTTAATATTATTATTATTTATTATTTTATTATTAAATTTTCGAAAATTAACTCACTTTTACTTTTAACCTTTAAAATTTACTTTTACCCCGGTAACTTTTAATATTTCTACTTTAACCACCCTAACTTTCAGAAATTACCAAATAACCCCTAAAACACCAAAATAATTACTTCCTTGCCCTTTCTAAGATCTAAAAGGTGTTCTTCAATGTTCTTCACCACACTCAAAGTGTTCTTCATGTTCTTCATATATTCTTCAAATTCTTTCTCTGTTTTTACCCGTTTTTTAGTCTTTTCAGCAACCGATTTTTACTATAATTCATAATAAATTAGCAGCCACTAAAACCCCATCTTTTCTACATGATTTCATCACAAATTGAACCTCAATTTAAGCCTAGGGTTTCGTTTTTCCAGCTGCTCCAAGAACATGAACATAAAGCTTGCATTTCATCAAATTTCATCAAAATTTCACCAAATTTTCACCAAGAATCAATCATATATGCAACCAATTTTTAGCACAGCCAAATAATACTACATTCACACATCTCAAACACAAATAATCAAGATTAATTTCGTGACACCCTACCTGGTTTTGCTGCTCTTAATTCAATCAAACTTTCAGGTGGTCCTTAAGCACTTTTTCCTCCTAAATCACACCAAGAAACACATATTTAACCATGTTTCCTTGAAACCGAATCAAAAGAGAGATGGTGCAGCCAACTCACCTTGATCCCAGCCTTGATAAGTCATATGATCATGTAGAGAAAGAAGAGAGGATCATTTTGGTCGGATTGGAATTTTGATTTGAGTTTTAGTTCAGCAGAAATCAAGCTTTGAAGATTTGGAACTAAGAACTTTTCTCTCTTTTTCTCTCTACCTATTTTCGGCCACAAAGTGAAAATGAGCCAGCCTTGGGGGTTTTGGGGGTGTAGGGTGAGTTGTGATTGGTTGGCTTGGAGGTGGATTAAAATAATATTAAAATATCTCAGGTGTATAACTACTAAAACTAGGTGTATCGGAACACTTGCAAAAACATCTCTAAAAATTATTTTCTGAGCTACTAGCATAAATGACACTAGTAACATTTTTAGTATAAGAATAAGACATGAATAATGATGCCTTGGCATTGCTAAAGTCATCAGAGAGTGCTGGTGCTAAGCTGCACCAGTAAACTGTGAACCCGGTTAAACCGATTTTCTGTTTTTAACTAAAACTAACCAGGTAACCTTATAATATCATTCAAGAAACATTTATTACTAATATAATGATAATATTACCCTATTATCTCTCTTCTCTCATGAATCGAGTCTGGTTCGTCAAACTGAGACTATTTACGAAAAACCGGATCAAAACTCCTAATCGATACGGTTCAAAAACTATGTTCTTCGTAACTGCATTATCGAGCTTGCCCCATAAAAAGTTCTAGCTTAAAGATGACATAATGACAATTAGGATTGAGATACTTGATAATATATCAAAGCTTCTCCCCTTACTGATCCTCCGGAGTTCTCCGTACTTTCAGAAAAGATCTCGCGTACTCGAAAACCGGGGTTGTTACATTCTACCCTCCTAAAAGAAAATTTTGCCCTCAAATTTTAGTTAACTGAGAATAGATACGGGTAATCAGCTTTCATCTTATCCTCCAGTTCCCAAGTGTGTTCTTCTTCTCCTCTTTGTCCCCAAGCTACTTTGACTAAGCGAACAGTCTTGCCTCTCAGCTGCTTATCACTTCTTTCTACGATCTGAACTGGTGATGCTTGATATGTCAAATCGTTTCGTAACTGTACTGTCTCTGGTGTTAAAATGTGACTCTCGTCGGGAATATATTTCTTAAGTTGCGAGACATGAAAAACATCATGAAGGTTTGATAGATATGGAGGAAGGGCTACTTGATAAGCTACTAGACCGACTCTTTTAAGTATTTGGAAAGGTCCTATGTATCGAGGGTTAAGCTTTTTAGTCTTAAGGGCTCTACCTATTCCAGTAGTCGGCGTTACTTTAAGAAATACATGGTCTCCCTCACTAAACTCTAAGGGTCTACGTTTATTTTCGGCATAGCTCTTTTGACGACTCTGTGCTGTCTGGATCTTCTGGCAAATCCCCTTTATCTTCTCAGTAGTTTCTTGCACTAAGTCTGGACCCAAGACACTAGCTTCTCCATCATCATTCCAACACAATGGTGTCTGACATCTCCTTCCATAGAGAGCTTCATATGGTGCCATCCCGATACTTTGTTGGTAACTGTTATTGTAGACGAACTCGACCAACGGCAAATATTTATCCCAACTACCTTGGTTATCCATCACACAAGATCTTAGCATATCTTCCAATGTCTGGATTGTCCGCTCTGATTGTCTGTCTGTCTGAGGATGGTATGCTGTACTCATATGCAATTCTGTTCCTAAAGCTTTCTGGAAAGCTCCCCAGAATCTGGAAGTAAACCTCGGATCTCGGTCTGAAACAATTGATGAAGGTATTCCGTGCAATCGTACGATTTCTTGAATATATATCCGTGCCAGCCTTTCTAAGGTATAATCAACTCGAATTGGAAGGAAGTGCGCTGATTTTGTCAACCTGTCCACAATTACCCAAATGGCATCGTGTCCTGTTGAAGGAATTTCGTGTAGAGACCTTTTCTGGAGTTAAACGCCAGCTTTCATGCCAGTTTGGGCGTTTAACTCCAATTTTTATGCCAGTTCCGGCGTTTAACGCTGGAATTTCTGTAGGTGACTTTGAGCGCCGGTTTGGGCCATCAAATCTTGGGCAAAGTATGGACTATTATATATTGCTGGAAAGACCAGGATGTCTACTTTCCAATGCCGTTGAGAGCGCGCCAATTGGGTTTCTGTAGCTCCCAAAAATCCACTTCGAGTGCAGGGAGGTCAGAATCCAACAGCATCTGCAGTCCTTTTCAGTCTCTGGATCAGATTTTTGCTCAGAACCCTCAATTTCAGTCAGAAAATACCTGAAATCACAGAAAAACACACAAACTCATAGTAAAGTCCAGAAAAGTGAATTTTAATTAAAAACTAATAAAAATATACTAAAAACTAACTAAAAGATACTAAAAACATACTAAAAACAATGCCAAAAGCGTACAAATTATCCGCTCATCACAACACCAAACTTAAATTGTTGCTTGTCCCCAAGCAACTGAAAATCAAAATAGGATAAAAAGAAGAGAATATACTATAGATTCCAAAATATCAAAGAAACATAGCTCCAATCAGATGAGCGGGACTAGTAGCTTTTTGCCTCCGAACAGTTTTGGCATCTCACTCTATCCTTTGAAGTTCAGAATGATTGGCATCTATAAGAACTCAGAACTCAGATATTGTTATTAATTCTCCTAGTTAAGTATATTGATTCTTGAACATAGCTAGTGTATGAGTCTTGGCTGTGGCCCAAAGCACTCTGTCTTCCAGTATTACCACCGGATACATACATGCCACAGACACATAATTGGGTGAACCTTTTTAGATTGTGACTCAGCTTTGCTAAAGTCCCCAATTAGAGGTGTCCAGGGTTCTTAAGCACACTCTTTTTGCTTTGGATCACCACTTTATTTCTTTCCTTTTTTTTTTCGAAAAAAAATTTTTTTTTTTTGGATTCACTGCTTTTTCTTGCTTCAAGAATCATTTTGATGATTTTTCAGATCCTCAATAACAGTTCTCCTTTTCCATCATTCTTTCAAGAGCCAACAAATTTAACATTCTTAAAAACAACAAATTCAAAAGACATATGCACTGTTCAAACATTCATTCAGAAAACAAAAAGTATTGTCACCACATCAAACTAATTCAACTAGTTTCAGAGATAAATTTCGAAATCCTGTACTTCTTGTTCTTTTGTGATTAAAGCATTTTTCATTTAAGAGAGGTGATGGATTCATAGGACATTCATAACTTTAAGGCATAAATTTTATTAATTATGAACTAAGAACAAGACTCAAATATAGATATAAGATGAAACTAAAAATAAAAATAGAAAATAAGACAAGAAAACGAAAAAATAGGCTCCTAATGATAGAGGTTTTCACAGAGTTAGAACTCAACAACCTTGATTTTGAGAAGTGGATGCTCCCTCAGCTTGAGAGGAGAGCTTTTGGCGTTTCAACTCTTGGAGTTCACGCCCCTGCTTCTCTTGTTCCTTCAGCAATTTGCAGAGCATGCAGTTCTGATTCTGCTGTTCTTCCTTCAGTTGATCCATAGTCTCTTGCAACTTGGTGATAGATGCTTCTAGGCTGGACCAGTAGTCAATTCTTGGGAATTCAGGGAGGAATTCCTGCGCCCTCCTCTTGATGGAGTTGTCTTGCACTTGTCCTTCCATTGACTTCTTGGTGATTGGGTGTTCAATGGGTATGAACTCATCTACTCCCATCTTCACCCCAGCCTCTTTACAGAGCAAGGAAATCAAGCTTGGATAAGCCAATTTGGCTTCAGTGGAATTCTTATTTGCAATTGTGTAGATCTCACAAGCAATCACTTGATGGACCTCCACCTCTTTTCCAAGCATAATGCAATGAATCATCACTGCTCTCTTAATGGTGACCTTAGAACGGTTGCTAGTGGGCAATATGGAACGCCCAATAAAGTCTAGCCAACCTCTTGCAATTGGCTTGAGGTCTCCCCTCTTGAGTTGGTTTGGGACACCCTTTGAATTGGTTATCCACTTAGTCCCAGGGAGGCATATGTCCTCTAGAACTTGATCCAACCCTTTATCTACTCTCACCATCCTCCTATTGAAGGAGTCAGGATCATCTTGTAGTTGGGGCAACTTGAAGATTTCTCTTATTTTGTCCAGATGGAAGTACATAACTTTCCCTCTGACCATGGTTCTGTAGGTATGGTAAGCGGTTCCAGTCATTCTCTGTTTATCTGTTAGCCACAGATTTGAGTAGAATTCCTGAACCATGTTCCTTCCAACCTTTGTCTCAGGATTGGTTAGAACTTCCCATCCTCTGTTTCGAATTTGCTCTTGGATCCCCGGATATTCATCTTCTTTCAGATCAAATTTAACTTCCGGGATCACTGACCTCAGACCCATTATTTTGTGATAATGGTCTTCATGTTCTTTAGTTAAGAACTTCTCTTGATTCCAAAGATTCTTTGGATTATTCTCTTTCTTGCCTCTTAAATTGGTTTGTTTTCCCTTAGGAGCCATGATATTGATGAATCTTGGCTTAGTGATCACGGAAAAGCACACCAAACTTAGAGGTTTGCTTGTCCTCAAGCAAAAGAAAAGAAAGAAGAGAGAGAGAGAAAGAGGAAATTCGAATGGTGTGGGTAAAGGGGGTTCCAAACGTGAATTTATAAGGGAGGGGAGAAGAGATTTCGAAAAAAAAATAAAAATTTGAAAGGAGATTTGAGAAGATATGAAAAGAAATTGAGAAAAGGGTGAGTTTTGAAGAAGATTTGTGGTTAATTTGAAATAGATTTGAAGAATGGTTTTGATTTGTGAAGATTTGAAAGTGAATGATGAAAGTTTGAAGTGCATTTATGTAGAAGAGTATGGTTAAAAAGAGGAAAGTTTGAAAAAAAATTGAGTTGAAAACAAAAATGTGGTCCCCCCACCTTGCTGGCGTTAAACGCCCAGAATGGCACCCATTCTGGCGTTTAACGCCCATTTGCTACCCCTTTTGGGCGTTTAACGCCCAGCCAGGTGCCCTGGCTGGCGTTAAACGCCAGAAATCCTTTGTCACTGGGCGTTTTACAAAACGCCCAGGATGCTGCACACCTGGCGTTAAACGCCCAGAATGGTGCCCATTCTGGCGTTTAACGCCCAAAATGGTACCATTACTGGCGTTAAACGCCCAGAATGGTGCCCATTCTGGCGTTTAACGCCCAAAATGCCTCTTACTGGCGTTTTTTCGCCAGTAAGCTCATTTTCTCTGCTTCTTGAGCTGAATCCTTCTGTAACTCTGTGAATTCCTTCATTTTGATTCTTGCCTCTGTAAGAACTAATCATACAACTTCCTAATGACTGGGTTGCCTCCCAGCAAGCGCTTCTTTACTGTCTTTAGCTGGACTTCTGCTAGGAATCACTCAAGCCTCAGTTTTGAGCATTCCTGCTCAAAATTTCCTTCAAGATAGTGCTTGATTCTCTGTCCATTTACAATGAACTTTCTGTCAGAATCAGTATCCTGAAGCTCAACATATCCATATGGTGAGACTCCTGTAATCACATACGGACCCCTCCACCGGGATTTGAGTTTTCCTGGGAACAATTTGAGCCTGAAGTTGAAGAGCAGAACTTTTTGTCCTGGCTCAAAGACTCTGGTTGACAATCTCTTGTCATGCCACTTCTTTGCCTTTTCCTTATAAATTTTTGCATTTTCAAAGGCATTGAGTCTGAACTCCTCTAGCTCATTTAGCTGGAGCAGTCTTTTCTCACCAGCTAACTGTGCATCCATGTTTAGGAATCTGGTTGCCCAGTAGGCTTTATGTTCCAGTTCCACAGGCAAATGACAGGTCTTCCCATACACCAGTTGGTATGGAGAGGTTCCTATAGGAGTCTTGAATGCTGTTCTGTATGCCCACAGAGCATCATCCAAGCTCTTTGCCCAATCCTTTCTCCGGGCTATCACAGTCCGTTCTAGGATTCTTTTTAGCTCTCTGTTAGAGACTTCAGCTTGCCCATTTGTCTGTGGATGATATGCAGTTGCCACTTTATGGCTAATTCCATATCTAACCATAGCAGAGTATAGCTGTTTGTTGCAGAAATGAGTGCCCCCATCACTGATTAGCACTCTGGGGACGCCAAACCTGCTGAAAATGTTTTTCTGGAGGAACTTCAGTACGGTTTTGGTATCATTAGTGGGTGTAGCAATTGCTTCTACCCACTTAGATACATAGTCCACTGCCACCAGAATATAAGTGTTTGAGTATGATGGTGGGAATGGTCCCATGAAATCAATTCCCCATACATCAAACAATTCTATCTCTAATATCCCTTGTTGAGGCATGGCATATCCGTGAGGCAGGTTACCAGCTCTTTGGCAACTGTCACAGTTACGCACAAACTCTCGGGAATCTTTATAGAGAGTAGGCCAGTAGAATCCACACTGGAGGACTTTAGTGGCTGTTCGCTCACTTCCAAAATGTCCTCCATACTGCGATCCATGGCAGTGCCATAGGATCCTTTGTGCTTCTTCTCTGGGTACACATCTGCGGATCACTCCGTCAGCACATCTCTTAAAGAGATATGGTTCATCCCAAAGGTAATACTTGGCATCTGAAATTAATTTCTTTCTTTGCACACTACTATACTCCTTGGGTATGAACCTTACAGCTTTATAATTTGCAATGTCTGCAAACCATGGAGCTTCCTGGATGGCAAAGAGTTGCTCATCTGGGAAAGTCTCAGAGATCTCAGTAGAAGGGAGGGACGCCCCAGCTACTGGTTCTATTCTGGACAGATGATCAGCTACTTGATTCTCTGTCCCTTTTCTGTCTCTTATTTCTATATCAAACTCTTGCAGAAGCAACACCCATCTTATAAGCCTGGGTTTTGAATCCTGCTTTGTGAGTAAGTATTTAAGAGCAGCATGGTCAGTGTACACAATCACCTTTGATCCCACTAAGTAGGATCTAAACTTGTCAATGGCATAGACCACTGCAAGTAATTCTTTTTCTGTGGTTGTGTAATTCTTCTGTGCATCATTTAGAACACGGCTAGCATAATAAATGACATGCAGAAGTTTGTTATGCCTCTGTCCCAACACTGCACCAATGGCATGATCACTGGCATCACACATTAATTCAAATGGTAATGCCCAATCTGGTGCAGAGATGACTGGTGCTGTGACCAGTTTAGCTTTCAGGGTCTCAAATGCCTGCAAACACTGTGTGTCAAACACAAATGGCGTGTCAGCAGCTAGCAGGTTACTTAAAGGTTTTGCAATTTTCGAAAAATCCTTGATAAACCTTCTATAGAATCCTGCATGCCCCAGAAAGCTTCTGATTGCCTTAACATTGGTAGGTGGTGGTAATTTTTCAATTACCTCTACCTTTGCCTTATCCACCTCTATTCCCCTGCTTGAAATTTTGTGCCCAAGGACAATTCCTTCAGTCACCATAAAGTGACATTTCTCCCAGTTTAAAACCAGGTTAGTCTCTTGGCATCTTTTCAGGACAAGTGATAGGTGGTTAAGACAGGAGCTAAATGAGTCTCCATATACTGAAAAGTCGTCCATGAAGACTTCCAGAAATTTCTCTACCATATCTGAGAAGATAGAGAGCATGCACCTCTGAAAGGTTGCAGGTGCATTGCACAGACCAAAAGGCATCCTTCTGTAGGCAAACACGCCAGAAGGGCAAGTAAATGCTGTCTTCTCTTGGTCCTGAGGATCTACTGCAATTTGGTTGTAGCCTGAATAGCCATCCAAAAAGCAGTAATAATCATGACCAGCTAGTCTTTCTAGCATTTGGTCTATGAATGGTAAAGGAAAATGATCCTTTCTGGTGGCTGTATTGAGCCTTCTGTAGTCAATACATATGCGCCACCCTGTGACTGTTCTTGTAGGAACCAGTTCATTTTTTTCATTATGAACCACTGTCATGCCTCCCTTTTTGGGGACAACTTGGACAGGGCTCACCCAGGGGCTATCAGAAATAGGATAAATAATCCCAGCCTCCAGTAGTTTAGTGACCTCTTTCTGCACCACCTCCTTCATGGCAGGATTTAGCCTCCTCTGTGGTTGAACCACTGGTTTGGCATTATCCTCCAACAGGATTTTATGCATGCATCTAGCTGGGCTAATGCCCTTAAGATCACTTATGGACCACCCAAGAGCTGTCTTGTGTGTCCTTAGCACTTTAATCAGTGCTTCCTCTTCCTGTGAGTTTAAAGTAGAGCTTATGATCACTGGAAAAGTGTCACCCTCTCCCAGAAATGCATATTTCAGGGATGATGGTAGTGGTTTGAGTTCAGGCTTAGGAGGCTTATCCTCTTCCTGAGGAATTTTCGAAATTCCTTTGCCTCCTCTAGTTCTTCTTGATCAGGTTGAGCATCTTTGAAGATGTTCTCAAGCTCTGATTCTAGGCTTTCAGCCATATTGATCTCTTCTACTAGAGAATCAATAATGTCAACGCCTATGCAGTCATCTGGTGTGTCTGGATGTTGCATAGCTTTCACAGCATTCAACTTGAACTCCTCCTCATTGACTCTCAAGGTTACTTCCCCCTTTTGTACATCAATGAGAGTTCGTCCAGTTGCTAGGAAAGGTCTTCCTAGAATGAGAGTTGCACTTTTGTGCTCCTCCATTTCCTGCACCACAAAGTCAGTTGGAAAGGCAAATGGCCCAACCTTGACAATCATGTCCTCTATTATGCCTGATGGGTGTTTAATGGAGCCATCAGCAAGTTGGAGGCATATCCTGGTTGGTTTGACTTCTCCAATCAACCCAAGCTTTCTGATAGTGGATGCAGGTATTAGATTGATGCTTGCTCCAAGATCACATAAAGCTGTCTTGGTGCAAGTGCCTTCCAATGTGCATGGTATCAGAAAGCTTCCAGGATCTTGAAGCTTTTCTGGTAAGCTTTTTAGAATGACTGCACTGCATTCTTCAGTGAGAAACACTTTTTCAGTTTCTCTCCAATCCTTCTTATGACTTAAGATTTCCTTCATGAACTTAGCATAAGAAGGTATTTGCTCAAGTGCCTCTGCAAACGGAATCTTTATTTCAAGAGTCCTTAAATAGTCTGCAAAGCGGGCAAATTGCTTATCCTGTTCCGCTTTGCGGAGTTTCTGAGGATAAGGCATCTTGGCTTGATATTCTTCAACCTTAGATGCTGCAGGTTTATTCCTTACAGAAGTGGTTGAAGAAGCCTTTTTAGAGGGATTACTGTCAGCACTCTCAGGTGTCTGATCCTCCCTTGGCGTTTGGACGCCAGAATTGGGTGGAAAATGGGCGTTTAATGCCAACTTTTCCCCCTTTTCTGGCGTTTGAACGCCAGAACTGGGCAAGGAATGGGCGTTTAACGCCAGTTTTCCTTCCCTTTCTGGCGTTTGAACGCCAATATTCCTCTCTGGGCTCTTACTGTCCTCAGAGGGATTTTGAACAGAGGTTTGGTTGTCCTCTGTCACTTGTTCCTTGTTTGGCTTTTTACTCTTTTGAACAGTGTTATTCAAAGTCTTTCCACTCCTCAATTGAACTGCTTGACACTCCTCTGTTATTTGTTTAGATATTTGCTGTTTTGCTTGATTCAACTGTAGTTCTATGCTCTTATTGGCAACTTTAGTTTCATGGAGCATCTCTTTAAATTCTGCTAACTGTTCTGTCATCAGGAGCAATTGTTGATTAAGCTCATTCATCTGTTCTTGAGGATTAGGATCAGTGACTAATGCCATGACTTCCTCCTTTGGAACAAACTCATTGCTAGAATACAAGTATTGGTTTCTAGCAACAGTGTCTATAAGCTCTTGAGCTTCTTCAATTGTCTTCCTCATGTGTATAGATCCACCAGCTGAGTGGTCTAAAGACATCTGAGCTTTTTCTGTAAGCCCATAGTAGAAAATGTCTAACTGGACCCACTCTGAAAACATTTCAGAGGGACATTTCCTTAGCATACCTCTATACCTCTCCCAGGCATTATAAAGGGATTCATTATCCTCTTGTTTAAAGCCTTGGATGTCCAGCCTTAGCTGTGTCATCCTCTTTGGAGGGTAAAAATGATTCAGGAATTTGTCTGACAACTGTTTCCATGTCTTTATGCTTGCTGTAGGTTGGTTATTTAACCACCTTTTAGCTTGATCTTTTACAGCAAATGGAAACAGTAACAGTCTGTAGACATCCTGATCTACCTCTTTATCATGTACTGTGTCAGCAATTTGTAAGAACTGTGCCAGAAACTCAGTAGGTTCTTCCTGTGGAAGACCAGAATACTGGCAATTTTGCTGCACTATGATAATGAGTTGAGGGTTTAGCTCAAAGCTGCTTGCTTTGATGGGAGGTATACAGATGCTACTCCCATATGCAGCTGTAATGGGGTTAGCATAAGACCCCAGAGTCCTCTTGGACTGAGTAATTCCACTTGAGTCCATAATGGACAAAAGGGAAATGAGAATGATTGCAAAGAGATAAATTTTACTTATTATTATTTTTTTTTGAATAACCGAAAAAAAATTAAAATAAAAGGAAATTAAGAAAAATTTCGAAAATAGAAAAGAAAATAAGATCAAAGCAAATTGAGAACTGAATCAATTAAGTAATTAAAAAGGTTTTCAAAATAGCAATAAAAAAGATATGATTGAAAAATTTTTATGAAAGAGATTTGATTTTTTTTTAAAAGGAGGAAAGAGAAAAACACAAAAAGACACCAAACTTAAAATTTTTAGAAATCAAACACTAATTTTTCGAAAATTTTTAAGGGCAAAACACAAAGAGGACACCAAACTTAGAATTTTTTTGAATCAAAAAGGGACTAAGAACATGCAAATTCGAAAATTAAAAGAAGAAAAACAAAAAGCATGCAATTGACACCAAACTTAAAATATGAAACTAGACTCAACTAAAAGACTCTAAACCAACAAAAATAAAACAGTCCTAATCTAAGCAACAAGATAAGCCGTCAGTTGTCCAAACTCGAACAATCCCCGGCAACGGCGCCAAAAACTTGGTGCACGAAATTGCAATAACACTTTTGCAATCCCGCACAACTAACCAGCAAGTGCACTGGGTCGTCCAAGTAATACCTTGCGTGAGCAAGGGTCGATCCCACGGAGATTGTCGGCTTGAAGCAAGCTATGGTTATCTTGTAACTCTTAGTCAGGATATCAGAAATTATCAGGATTGATTGTAAAAAGCAAAAGAACATGAAATGGTTACTTGTATTGCAGTAATGGAGAACAGGTTGGGGTTTGGAGATGCTCCATCTTCTGAATCTCTGCTTTCCTACTGTCTTCTTCATCAAACACGCAAGGCTCCTTCCATGGCAAGCTGTACGTAGGGTTTCACCATTGTCAGTGGCTACCTCCCATCCTCTCAGTGAAAATACGTCCCTGATGCTCTGTCACAGCATAGGCTAATCATCTGTCGGTTCTCAATCAGGCCGGAATAGAATCCAGTGATTCTTTTGCGTCTGTCACTAACGCCCCGCTCTCAGGAGTTTGAAGCACGTCACAGTCATCCAGTCATTGAATCCTACTCAGAATACCACAGACAAGGTTTAGACCTTCCGGATTCTCTGAATTCCGCCATCAGTTCTAGCTTATACCACGAAGATTCCGATTAAAGAACCCAAGAGATAACTACTCAATCTAAGATAGAACAGAGGTGGTTGTCAGGCACATGTTCATAGTTGAGAATGATGATGATTGTCACGGATCATCACATTCATCCGGATTAAGAACAAGTGTTATCTTAGAATCGAAGCAAGCATGATTGAATAAGAAACAGTAGTAATTGCATTAATCCATCAAGACACAGCAGAGCTCCTCACCCCCAACCATGGGGTTTAGAGGCTCATACTGTGGAAAGAAACGTGTAAAAATGTTATGAGGTCATAAGGTACGGATACAATGTCAAAAGATCCTATAAGTAGTAAACTAGTGTCCTAAGGTTTACAGAAATGAGTAAATGACAGAAAAATCCACTTCCGGGCCCACTTGGTGTGTGTTTGGGCTGAGCAATGAAGGAATTTCGTGTAGAGACCTTTTCTGGAGTTAAACGCCAGCTTTCATGCCAGTTTGGGCGTTTAACTCCAATTTTTATGCCAGTTCCGGCGTTTAACGCTGGAATTTCTGTAGGTGACTTTGAGCGCCGGTTTGGGCCATCAAATCTTGGGCAAAGTATGGACTATTATATTGCTGGAAAGCCCAGGATGTCTACTTTCTAATGCCGTTGAGAGCGCGCCAATTGGGCTTCTGTAGCTCCCGAAAATCCACTTCGAGTGCAGGGAGGTCAGAATCCAACAGCATCTGCAGTCCTTTTCAGTCTCTGGATCAGATTTTTGCTCAGAACCCTCAATTTCAGTCAGAAAATACCTGAAATCACAGAAAAACACACAAACTCATAGTAAAGTCCAGAAAAATGAATTTTAATTAAAAACTAATAAAAATATACTAAAAACTAACTAAAAGATACTAAAAACATACTAAAAACAATGCCAAAAAGCGTACAAATTATCCGCTCATCACTAGGCACACAAATTCTGTTCTTGTATCTCCAGAGACTACTACGATCTAGTCTTACAGCTTCTGGTTCTTCTACTTTCATCCGTCTCAGCGTCGTCATCATTTCTGAGTCCTGTGCTTGTGCTTGCTGAATCCTAATCTTAAAATCTGGTGTTATATGCAATTGGGCCAAACAGACTCCACTTAACGTCTCAGTCATAGCCAACTTAAGGTCCTCAAATTCCGCAAGTAACTTCTCTTCCTTTATCATCATCCAAGAGATACTCAAATTCTTCCTGCTCAAGGCGTCTGCCACCACGTTTGCTTTTCCTGGGTGATAACTTAACTTAAAATCATAATCCTTCAGGAACTCCATCCACCTCCGCTGTCGCATATTAAGATCCTTCTGGTCAAAGATATAGTTTAAACTTTTGTGGTCAGAGAAAACTTCTAGTTGAGCACCATACAAATAGTGCCTCCAAATCTTCAGAGCAAACACCACTGCAGCCAACTCCCAGTATGCCATGGTCATACAAGAAGCTAAGTGTTACCAACTTGCTTTTCCTAATTATTAACTATTACTTAATATATGAGCCTGTTCCTTGTTAGAAAGTTGCCAATTTTTACGAGTAACTTTTTTTTTAATCACTGCGGATGTTAATGTAAAATAAGCAAGCATACATTGAGAGCAATAAAAGCAAGCATAGAGAAATATAGAAATATAACAGATAATATACATCATGTACACTATAACAAAACATGTAGCGTTTACACAAAATCAAGTCAGTTTACATCCTCGTCATCCTACGTAGCTAATATTTACACGACACTCCCAGGGCCTGACCCATACAAAAAGCCGCTAAACTGGCACCCAGGCTAGCCTAACCACTATATAGCTCCTAGCTCTCGGGTGTACTAACACAAGTGAGAGACTTTCTATCCGATAATGTTAGACTAGAGTGTCATCAAAAGAATGCCCCTTCCGCAGTCAAACTATATCTACTCGTGGCCGTTCGGAGAATCGCCGTGAGGCTCGTCCATCTCCTCATCCTGCTCTATCTCTATCTCAGGATCCTCCTCCTCCACCTCATCATCCGCAGCTACAACTATACCCTCAGATCCACCAGAAACACTGCTGTCACTATGTACAAAACCATTCGCGAGCACAGGTCCGTTCGCGTATATAGGAGCTACCCCATCATCCGGTAGTGCCGGCTCATCAGGCTGTGGAAAGTCAGGGATCGGCTCAGGGGGAAAGTCCCACTCTGGTGGTATCACAGGTACGTAGTCACCAACTAACTCGGGCTCATCAGAAATGATAGGCTCAGGTTCCACCTCATTCAAAGGTTGAGCTGGTATAGGGTGCTCGGGGTCATCAGGAAAAGGATGTACAGGTGCGTCAGGATGTAACCAGGATAAGGGAAAGTCGTAAGGAGCATCAGGGTCAAAATGCGGGCTAGACAGAGGATGTTGAAAGGCTCGATCAGGTAACGCGTATCGTCTAATACGAGGCTCCAATCCCATGATGAAATAACTGTGATGTACCGGATCCTCGTAGACGTAAGGGTCCTCGAACTCATAGAAGATCACGCCCGTCTCCATCTGGGGGAGGAAGGGAGAGAGAAGGGGTAAGAACTGGGGAGTTCTTAGTAGGGTCGGGGTTATTAGTTACGTTCATTTATTTGGGGTCGATTAACAGACGAATAACATAAGATAGCGAAGCAGTAAACAAAAGATAAAGACAGAAAGAGAAGGTAGAGACAAAAGAAAGCAGAACACAAACAAAAGAATACAGGAAAATAAAACATAGAAATAGCATACAAGCTGACAAACACAAAGAAATAGATCACACAAAGAAAGGAATGCAACAGAGAATGATGCGCAGACAAGAATGATGCATGTCTAGTCCTAGCACAGGCCATGAGCTCATGTGTCGGTTGGCTGCCCGCAATCCCGACATTTATCCGGTCACGAGTAATCCCGATTTCCCGGATACGATTTTCCGTTCCTAAATAAATGCGCATATAATAATAGCCGCTCATTCGAGACAGCCTCTGCTTACTGCAGAAAAATATATATACTCTGCTCTGCTCTGGGGAAGCGGAAAATAGCTGTAGGTAACTTAGTTTCCCTACAGAAGCTCTGGGTTGCATTAAGCAACTATATATATTAAATATAGCTCTGGGTTGCATTAAGCAACTAATATATTAAATATAGCTCTGGGTTGCATCAATCAACTATATATAGATATATATATATATATATATATATATATATATATATATATATTATATATATAATATCTCCTGGGTTGCATTACGCAACATATAGATATATAATATCTCTTTACTCTGTTCTGGTTGCCCTTTTCTCTGTATCTCTTTACTCTGTTTCAATTACTCTATTCTCTGTATCTCTTTTCTCTTCTCTGATTACTCTTTTCATATATATATCTATTACTCCTTTTCTCTTTATCTCTTTACTTTACTCTGGTTACTCTGTTTTCTGTGTTTCTCTACTCTGCTCTGATTACTCTGTTCTCTGTGTTTCTCTGCTTAACATATGTATTTAAAGCTTATGTAAACTTCGGTATGAATAGTTAGCCTGTCCCAAGTATAGGTTCATTAAGTCTATACTGAAACATTTTAACTTTTCATATAATACCTAATCCTAGTCGGAATTCAAGGTCTAACTATGTTGCCCTAATTCGTTCACTAGTCTCTGTCTGTTTTTCTGTCGTTAAAACTTTACAGACTTTTTCTCCGATTTTTATCTTTTCTTTAACTTTTATCTTTTCTTTATCTTTTCCTCTCTAACATGTTATTACTACTCCCTAAGTGTTTTATGAAGGTAATTATGAGATTCTGCACTTAAAGTTGTCTTTCTAAAGCTTTTACAGAAAACTGCCTTTTCTGCATTATTTTATTATTTTTATTAAAATATTATTTTTAATTAAATATTATTATTTAATATTTTATTATTATTTATTATTTATTATTAAATTTTCGAAAATTAACTTTACTTTAACCTTTAACCTTTAAAATTCACTTTTTACCCCGGTAACTTTTAATATTTCTACTTTAACCACCCTAACTTTCAGAAATTACCAAATAACCCCTTAAACACCAAAATAATTACTTCCTTGCCCTTTCTAAGATCTAAAGCCTGTTCTTCATTGTTCTTCATCACACTCAAAGTGTTCTTCATGTTCTTCATAAATTCTTCAAATTCTTTCTCTGTTTTACCCGTTTTTCAATCTTTTCAACAACCGATTTTTACTACAATTCATAATAAATTAGCAGCCACTAAAACCCCATCTTTCTACATGATTTCATCACTAATTGAACCTCAATTTAAGCCTAGGGTTTCGTTTTTCCAGCTGCTCCAAGAACATGAACATAAAGCTTGAATTTCATCAAATTTCATCAAAATTTCACCAAATTTTCACCCAGAATCAATCATATATGCAACCAATTTTTAGCACAGCCAAATAATACAACATTCACACATCTCAAACACAAACAATCAAGATTAATTTCGTGACACCCTACCTGGTTTTGCTGCTCCTAATTCAATCAAACTTTCAGGTGGTCCTTAAGCACTTTTTCCTCCTAAATCACACCAAGAAACACATATTTAACCATGTTTCCTTGAAACCGAATCAAAAGAGAGATGGTGCAGCCAACTCACCTTGATCCCAGCCTTGATAAATCATATGATCATGTAGAGAAAGAAGAGAGGATCATTTTGGTCGGATTGGAATTTTGATTTGAGTTTTAGTTCAGCAGAAATCAAGCTTTGAAGATTTGGAACTAAGAACTTTTCTCTCTTTTTCTCTCTACCTATTTTCGGCCACAAAGTGAAAATGAGCCAGCCTTGGGGGGTTTGGAGGGTGTAGGGTGAGTTGTGATTGGTTGGCTTGGAGGTAGATTAAAATAATATTAAAATATCTCAGGTGTATAACTACTAAAACTAGGTGTATCGGAACACTTGCAAAAACATCTCTAAAAATTATTTTCTGAGCTACTAGCATAAATGACACTAGTAACATATTTATTATAAGAATAAAACATGAATAATGAGGCCTTAGCATTGCTAAAGTCATCAGAGAGTGCTGGTGCTAAGCTGCACCAGTAAACTGTGAACCCGGTTAAACCGATTTTCTGTTTTTAACTAAAACTGACCAGGTAACCTTATAATATCATTCAAGAAGCTTCTAATACTCATATAATGATGATATTACCCTATTATCTCTCTTCTCTCATGAATCGAGTCCGGTTCGTCAAACTGAGACTATTTACGAAAAACCGGATCAAAACTCCTAACCGATACGGTTCAAAAACTATGTTCTTCGTAACTGCATTATCAAGCTTGCCTCATAAAAGGTTCTAGCTTAAAGATGACATAATGACAATTAGAATTGAGATGCTTGATAATATCAGAGCTTCTCCCCTTACTGACCCTCCGGAGTTCTCCGTACTTTCAGAAAAGATCTCGCGTACTCGAAAACCGGGGTTGTTACATTCTACCCTCCTAAAAGAAAATTTGCCCTCAAAATTTCAGTTACCTGAGAATAGATGCGGGTAATCAGCTTTCATCTTATCCTCCAGTTCCCAAGTGTGTTCTTCTTCTCCTCTTTGTCCCCAAGCTACTTTGACTAAGCGAACAGTCTTGCCTCTCAGCTGCTTATCACTTCTTTCTACGATCTGAATTGGTGATGCTTGATATGTCAAATCGTTTCGTAACTGTACTGTCTCTGGTTTTAAAATGTGACTCTCGTCGGGAATATATTTCTTAAGTTGTGAGACATGGAAAACATCATGAAGGTTTGACAGATGAATAACAGAATATAGATGAGCAGTAAACAAAAGATAGATAAATTAAAAAAATAGAAAGACAATTTTAAGTGCAGAATCTCATAATTACCTTCATAAAACACTTAGGGAGTGGTAAGAACATATTAGTTTCGCTTCAAAATTCAATTCAGAACATTCACAGCAGAACCAACAAGTTACTGCTGTTCCAAAATTCTGCAGTAAAAATCAGAACCCGCAACCATTACTCAAAAATTCACCATAAATCTTATATTTAATGAAAAGGTCTCAAACTCTCCAATTCAGTCCCAATTATTCCCAAATTTAACCAGGACTTGGTTCCACGCAATTCCGTTCATCACAGAATTAGTTACAGTCTTTCAAAGTTACAGTCTTCACTTAAAGGTAATGCAGAAATTCAGATTTTAAAGCTTAACTTTGAAAAATCATAACTAAATCTTCAGTTAATACGAAACCTTCAAATTTAAATCCTAACAACTACACTTATTGAAGTTTACTCAGATTTTACTCTCATACCACTTCGATCACTAGCAAATTACTAGGCCGTCATCAAAGTAACCTTTCTATTTGAAAACCAGATTCTTAATAATAGTTCAGTCTTTTAGGCCCTAATTCTTCAACAATTCTCAATCCAGTATCAAATATATCAAATGATTATCTTAGTCTCAACCATTTATACATAATCAGTCAAAACCACAATCCTCTACTAATCTCAAGTCACTTTCACAGCCATAGCAATATACCAAACAACCAAACAATTCACTTTACTCTTTTCAACCTTTCCAGCATCACATCAACTCAGAATCAAGCAAAATTCCACATTGAATCAGCCATATAGCACTAAGGTTCATCGTTAGTTTTATAAACTCATAACTGTCACTAGGACATCCTCAACACTCTTCTTTTCTGTTGTTAATATAGCAAATAAACTCGGAATTACGCAAACTTTATGTCCAGGCGTTCGTCTTGAAATAAGCTTTCTAACAAACCAAAGATCATAATTTTCTGGTTTCTCTAGCCTTAGGAATAAAGGAAAAACCGAGACTGCTCTGCAGTGCGTAAAACCAGAAAAACAGCAGTAGCATGTGACATTCAAAATTCAATACAAAAACCAAGTTAAATCCAATGACTTTGAAAATTAATACAGTTCAACTACACTCATCCAAGTTTCTTTTCCAATTGGTTTCAGGTCAATATCATTTTTGATGAAGAAGTTATATAACCTAGAAGTTGACTAACATTTTAAAACCAGAGACAGTACAGTTACGAAACGATTTGACATATAAAGCATCACCAGTTCGGATTGTAGAAAGAAGCGATAAGTAGCTAAGAGACAAAACTCTTCGCTTGGTCAAAATAGCTTGGGGACAAAGAGGAGAAGAAGAGCACACTTGGGAACTGGAGGATAAGATGAAAGTTGATTACCCGCATCTAGTCTCAGGTAACTGAAATTTTGAGGGCAAAATTTTCTTTTAGGAGGGTAGAATGTAACAACCCTAATTTTCGAGTACGCGAAATCTTTTCTAAAGGCACGGAATTCTCCGGAAGATCAGTAAAGGGAACACCTCTGTTATATCATCAAGCATCTCAATCCTCATTATCATTATGTCATCCTTAAGCTAGAACCTCCTTTGGGGCAAGCTTGATAATGCAATCGCGAAGAACCTAGTTTTTGAACCGTATCGGTTGGCAGTTTTGATTCTGATTTTCGTAAATAGTCTCTATTTGACGAACCGGACTCGATTCATGAGAGGAGAGAGATAATAGTATAATATTATCATTATATTAGTATTAGAAGATGATTGAATGATATTATAAGGTTACCTGGTCTGTTTTAGTTAAAAACAGAAAATCGGTTTAACCGGGTTTACGGTTTACTGGTGCAGCTTAGCACCAGCACTCTCTGATGACTTTAGCAATGCTAAGGCCTCATTATATATGTTCTATTATCATAATAAATATGTTACTAGTGTCATTTATGCTAGTAGCTCAGAAAATAATTTTTAGAGATATTTTTACGAGTGTTCCGATACACCTTGTTTTAGTAGTTGTACACCAGAGATATTTTAATATTATTTTAATCCACCTCCAAGCCAACCAATCACAGCTCACCCTACACCCCCAAAACCCCCAAGGCTGCCTCATTTGCTCATTGTGGCCGAAAATCACCAAGAAAAAGGAGAGAAAGTTCTTGGTTCATAAATCTTCAAAGCTTGATTTCTTCTGAACTAAAACTCAAATCAAAACTCCGATTTCACCAAAATGATCCTCTCTTCTTCCTCTACATAACCATATAACATATCAAGGCTGGAAATAAGGTGAGATGGCTGTCTCCCTCCCTTTTCAATTCGGTTTTCAAGGAAAACCATGTAAACATGTGTTTTCTTGATGTTTTTCCTTAGGAATCATGCTTAACTTGACTTGAGGGCCAAGAAACGTGAATTTCCAGCAACTCTAAGGTGATATATCTCTTCCTAACATGCTGAGTGAGATTTTGTCAGTTGAGAGTTTTTGAATTTAAAGTTGTTCTTGATGTGATTTAGGAGGAAAAAGTGCTAAAGGACCACCTGAAAGTCTAACTGAATTAGGAGCAGCAAAACCAGGTAGGGTTTGACGAATTTAATCTTGATTGATTGTGTTTGAGTTGTGTGATTATGATATGGTTTGGCTGTGCTTGAAATTGATTGTTTGTATGAGTAATTCTTGTTGAAATTTTGGTGAAAAATTGATGAAATTTGATGAAATTCAAGCTATGAATGTGTGTTCTTATGGCTGCTGGAAAACGAAACCCTAGAGCTTAAATTGGGGTTCAATTTGTGTTGTAATCATGTAGAAAGATGGGGTTTTAGTGGCTGCAATTTTATTTTGAATTATGGTAAAAATCGGTTGCTGAAAAGACTGAAAAACGGGTAAAAACAGAGAAAGAATCTGAAGAATTTATGAAGAACACGAAGAACACTTTGAGTGTGGTGAAGAACAATGAAGAACACCTTTTAGATCTTAGAAAGGGCAAGGAAGTAAATTTTTGGTGTTTGAGGGGTTATTTGGTAATTTTTAAAAGTTAGGGTGGTAAAAGTAGAAATATTAAAAGTTACCGGGGTAAAAAGTTAATTTTGAAAGTGAAAAGGTAAAGGCAAGGTAAATTTCGAAAATTTA
Source organism: Arachis stenosperma (assembly GCF_014773155.1). Classification (NCBI taxonomy): domain Eukaryota; kingdom Viridiplantae; phylum Streptophyta; class Magnoliopsida; order Fabales; family Fabaceae; genus Arachis; species Arachis stenosperma. Next base: position 1,826,293 of record NW_026651370.1, read on the forward strand.
ATGATAAAATAATAAATAATAATAAATATTAAATAATAATATTTAATTAAAAATAATATTTTAATAAAATAATAAAATAATGCAGAAAAGGCAGTTTTTGTAAAAGCTTTAGAAAGACAACTTTAAGTGCAGAATCTCATAATTACCTTCATAAAACACTTAGGGAGTGGTAATAACATGTTAGAGAGGAAAAGATAAAGAAAAGATAAAAGTTAAAGAAAAGATAAAAATCGGAGAAAAAGTCTGTAACGTTTTAACGACAGAAAAACAGACAGAGACTAGAGAACGAACTAGGGCAACATAGTTAGACCTTGAGTTCCGACTAGGATTAGGTATTATATGAAAAGTTAAAATGTTTCAGTATAGACTTAATGAACCTATACTTGGGACAGGCTAACTATTCATACCGAAGTTTACATAAGCTTTAAATACATATGTTAAGCAGAGAAACACAGAGAACAGAGTAATCAGAGCAGAGTAGAGAAACACAGAAAGCAGAGTAACCAGAGTAAAGTAAAGAGATAAGAGAAAAGGAGTAATATAGATACATATGAAAAGAGTAATCAGAGAAGAGAAAAGAGATACAGAGAACAGAGTAATTAAAATAGAGTAAAGAGATACAGAGAAAAGGGCAACCAGAACAGAGTAAAGAGATTTAATATATATTAGTTGCTTGATGCAACCCAGAGCTATATTTAATATATTAGTTGCTTGATGCAACCCAGAGCTATATTTAATATATTAGTTGCTTGATGCAACCCAGAGCTATACTTGATATATATTAGTTGCTTGATGCAACCCAGAGCTATATTTAATATATATTAGTTGCTTAATGCAACCCAGAGCTTCTGTAGGGAAACTAAGTTACCTACAGCTATTTTCCGCTTCCCCAGAGCAGAGCAGAGTATATATATTTTCCTGCAGTAAGCAGAGGCTGTCTCAAATGAGCGGCTATTATTATATGCGCATTTATTTAGGAACGGAAAATCGTATCCGGGAAATCGAGATTACTCGTGACCGGATAAATGTCGGGATTGCGGGCAGCCAACCGACACATGAGCTCATGGCCTGTACTAGGGCTAGACATGCATCATTCCTGTTTGCGCATCACTCTCTGTTGCTTTTCTTCTTGTGTGTGACTATTTCTTTATGTTTGTCTGCTTGAGTGCTAGGTGTGTGCTTTATTTCCTTGTGTTCTTCTGTTTGTGTTCTGTTGTCTCTACTTTTTATTTCTATCTTTATCTTCTGTTTACTGCTTCGCTATATTATGTTATTCGTCTGCTAATCGACCCCAAATAAATGAACGTAACTAATAACCCCGACCCTACTAAGAACTCCCCAGTTCTTACCCCTTCTCTCTCCCTTCCCCCTTCAGATGGAAGCAAGAGTTTCTTTCCGTAGTTCGCTGACGACCGTTTGCAAAAAGGATTCCGCTCTAGGTAGTCTTCTGAGTCTAGGGTGAATCCCACTCTCTGTTTATATGTATATACTGTGAGACCAGCCAATGTCCGCACCCTGTTTGTACGTGAACTTTAACCTAAATCCTGTGTACGAGACTCCTATTGTGTGGCTACTTGATGAGGTACCAGAGGGACATCCTATGGCAATGTCTGATCGTGTAGAGGAATAGCAGATGATGTCCTACCTTTGGTGATGTTCCACCTGACTTGAGTTTTGAAGACCTAGAACGTACTTTCCCTCGCTTTAGTAGTTTAGAGGGACTAGGTGAGTATAGAGTCTAGGCTAGCCTGGGTGCCAGCTTAGGGACCTCTTGAACAGGTCAGGACCTGGGATGTTGTATGTATATATATGTATATAGTTATTATCTAGCTATATCTAGGGGTGTTCTAACTAACAGTCTATATTCTAATAAAGGCTGAATCACCGAATGTTGTCAACTACTTGTGATGTGTTTATGTGTGGTTGTTTGTAACTGTTTTATATTATTAGTTGTGAATTGATTATGAATGATACTGTTTGTTAATCCAAATGTTTTAAAAAAAAAGTACCTCGTAAAATAACTACGTTTTTAACAACGAATCAGGCTCATATGATAAATAATAGATAATAATTAGGAAGACAAGTTGGTAGCGCTCAGTTTCTAGTATGATCATGACGTACAAGAAATTGGGTCGTTACAATTTGGTATCAGAGCAGTTCGTTCCCAGTAGAGCCTGGGGAGTGGACTGACTATGCTTCATTGCATACTCTGTTGTGTGTCTCATGCGTATAGGATATCCCAGTGATATATGTTGCATGATTGTCTCTGTGTTTTCATTTTGGGAATGTTTACACTTGACTTGAAGTGTTAAGACTGATCACCTTAACAATGATTGTTTGGTGTGAACAAGACTATAATGGGTTCACGGAGACAAGGCGTACGGGAAGGAATTCCTAATGTTAACTACGAGAGGGAACATGAAACGTTTATGGCTACCATGAACGACGTGGCTGAAGTAGTGCGTGAAGCTGCTGTAGGAGCGGCTAGGGCTGTTGAACGTCTTGGAGTGAGAAATGGGGACGAGAATGGATACGGAGAAGATAATGGAAATGATGAGAATAACTTAGGGCATCTCGAAAGACCTATGACCCTTGCGACTTTTCTGAAAGTTAAACCGCCTAAGTTTAAAGGTACACTTGTTGCGACTGACGCTGATAACTGGTTTCGAGGTATTGAACGATCACTGAGGGCACATCATGTTCCGGAAGGATAACATGTGGAGTTTGCTACTTATATGCTCGAGGGAGAAGCTGAGTACTGGTGGCAGGGGATACAGCGACTGCTATAACAGAATGAAAATAACATTCCTTGGGATATCTTTAAGGACGAATTTTATAAGAAGTATTTTCCGAGGGCAGCTCATGATGCTAAGGAGATGGAACTTATGCAGTTGAAACGGGGTAATACAACTATTGTAGAATATGCCCGTAAATTTGGTGACTTGTGCTGTTTCTCCAAGATTTGTCAAGGGGATCCTGCTGACCTTGAAGAATGGAAGTGCTTGAAGTTTGAAGGAGGCTTTTGTGTTGATCTGATGAGTTCAATAGTTTCGCTGGAGATACGTAATTTTTCCGAATTAGTCAACAAGAGCAAGTTAGTGGAAGAATGTATTAAGAAAGTGACTGTGGCTAAAGTGAGTCGCCAAGGATTTCCACCAAGGCGTCTTAGCAATCATTAGACAGCTGGGAGAAGGGTGCATTTTAAAGCACGTGGCATACGACAGTGTAAGAACCTACAAGTTGGTAACATTACTGATCGCCGTATGGGTAAGAATGGAGGTAAAGTAAGGCAAGGTAATGGTAAACGAGCCCATCAGGCTTACATAAACACTGCATGTAAGTAATGCGGAAAAGAGCATGATAACAGGTCTTGCCAGTTTGGATCACCTAACTGCTATGCTTGTAGAGAACTTGGACATATTGCCAAGGATTGTCCAAAGGGATTTACTCGAAATCCAGTTAGCACTCAACAACAAGGACGAGTGTTTGCTATCACTATTGACAATGTTGTGCAATCGAACACCCTCATTCAAGGTCAGGTTATGTCAAGAATTGATTTCTAACTGTACTGTATGATTCGGGTGCATCGCATTCCTTATTTCTCTAATTATTGCTCACGAGTTAGGATTATATTTCTTTAAATTGAATTTTTACTTGATTTTCCATACACCTGCATCCCAAAATGCTTTGACCAGTTTAGTGTGCCTGCAAGTACCATTTGCTATTAGGAACAGGACTTTTATACACGATCTAATCTGTTTATCTCCATCTGGTTTAGAAGTTATTTTAGGATTAGATTGGTTATCTAAGTATCATGTTTTCTTTGATTATTTTAAAAGAACTGCTGTTATTCCATCTAATAGTCTATGTACTAAACCATTTTTGTTCCACACCTTATATCTGAATTCTATAAGAGTTACCTTAGGCGGGAGTGATTGTGAGGGGTACGTTCTGTTAGCGGCTAGCTCGAATGATAGTGAATTAAGCTTGGAACGAATCCAAATAGGTGAAAGAATTTCCTGATGTTTTCTTGGACGACATACCTGAGTTTCTTCCTCAGCAAGAGATAAAATTCAGCATTGATCTAGTACCTGGAACCGGACCGATTTTCATAGCACTGTACCGGATGTCACCATTGCTTGCAGAGCTGAAGAAGCTATGAGATAGGATCGTAGTGGCCTATGGAGGTACAAGAACAGAATTTGTGTGCCTAACTCTGGAGAATTGCAACAAAAGATTCTTACAGAAGCTCATCAAAGCAGACTTTCTATGCATCTTGGAGTGATGAAGATGTATTGAGATTTGAAACAAATATTCTGGTCGCTGGACTTAAAGAAAGAAGTAGCTGATTATGTCTCAAGATGTTTAACCTGCCAGAAGGTGAAGGTGGAACATCAGGAGCCGTCAGGAACCCTGCAACCCTTAGAAATACCACAATGGGAATGGAAGCAGATTACTATGGATTTTATCATGAGATTTCCAAGAACCTCAACAGGACGTAGTGCCATTTGGGTGATTGTGGACAGGCTGCCAAAGTCGGCGTGCTTCTTTTCGATTCGAATTGACTATACTTCAGAAAGGCTGGCACGGATATATATTCAAGAAATCGTACGATTGCACGGAATACCTTCATCAATTGTTTCAGACCGAGATCTGAGGTTTACTTCCAGATTTTGGGGAGCTTTCCAGAAAGCTTTAGGAACAGAATTGCATATGAGTACAGCATACCATCCTCAGACAGACGGACAATCAGAGTAGACAATTCAGACATTGGAAGACATGCTAAGATCTTGTGTGATGGATAACCAAGGTAGTTGGGATAAATATTGCCGTTGGTCGAGTTCGTCTACAACAACAGTTACCAACAAAGCATCGGGACGGCACCATATGAAGCTCTCTATGGAAGGAGATGTCAGACACCATTGTGTTGGAATGATGATGGAGAAGCTAGTGTCTTGGGTCCAGACTTAGTGCAAGAAACTACTGAGAAGATAAAGGGGATTCGCCAGAAGATCCAGACAGCACAGAGTCGTCAAAAGAGCTATGCCGATAATAGACGTAGACCCTTAGAGTTTAGTGAGGGAGACCATGTCTTTCTTAAAGTAACCCCGACTACTGGAATAGGTAGAGCCCTTAAGACTAAAAAGCTTAACCCTCGATACATAGGACCTTTCCAAATACTTAAAAGAGTCGGTCTAGTAGCTTATCAAGTAGCCCTCCCTCCATATCTGTCAAACCTTCATGATGTTTTCCATGTCTCACAACTTAAGAAATATATTCCCGACGAGAGTCACATTTTAAAACCAGAGACAGTACAGTTACGAAACGATTTGACATATAAAGCATCACCAGTTCGGATTGTAGAAAGAAGCGATAAGTAGCTAAGAGACAAAACTCTTCGCTTGGTCAAAATAGCTTGGGGACAAAGAGGAGAAGAAGAGCACACTTGGGAACTGGAGGATAAGATGAAAGTTGATTACCCGCATCTAGTCTCAGGTAACTGAAATTTTGAGGGCAAAATTTTCTTTTAGGAGGGTAGAATGTAACAACCCTAATTTTCGAGTACGCGAAATCTTTTCTAAAGGCACGGAATTCTCCGAAAGATCAGTAAAGGAAACACCTCTGTTATATCATCAAGCATCTCAATCCTCATTATCATTATGTCATCCTTAAGCTAGAACCTCCTTTGGGGCAAGCTTGATAATGCAATCGCGAAGAACCTAGTTTTTGAACCGTATCGGTTGGCAGTTTTGATTCTGATTTTCGTAAATAGTCTCTATTTGACGAACCGGACTCAATTCATGAGAGGAGAGAGATAATAGTATAATATTATTATATTAGTATTAGAAGATGATTGAATGATATTATAAGGTTACCTGGTCTGTTTTAGTTAAAAACAGAAAATCGGTTTAACCGGGTTTACGGTTTACTGGTGCAGCTTAGCACCAGCACTCTCTGATGACTTTAGCAATGCTAAGGCCTCATTATATATGTTCTATTATCATAATAAATATGTTACTAGTGTCATTTATGCTAGTAGCTCATAAAATAATTTTTAGAGATATTTTTACGAGTGTTCCGATACACCTTGTTTTAGTAGTTGTACACCAGAGATATTTTAATATTATTTTAATCCACCTCCAAGCCAACCAATCACAGCTCACCCTACACCCCCAAAACCCCCAAGGCTGCCTCATTTGCTCATTGTGGCCGAAAATCACCAAGAGAAAAAGGAGAGAAAGTTCTTGGTTCATAAATCTTCAAAGCTTGATTTCTTCTGAACTAAAACTCAAATCAAAACTCCGATTTCACCAAAATGATCCTCTCTTCTTCCTCTACATAACCATATAACATATCAAGGCTGGAAATAAGGTGAGATGGCTGTCTCCCTCCCTTTTCAATTCGGTTTTCAAGGAAAACTATGTAAACATGTGTTTTCTTGATATTTTTCCTTAGGAATCATGCTTAACTTGACTTGAGGGCCAAGAAACGTGAATTTACAGCAACTCTAAGGTGATATATCTCTTCCTAACATGCTGAGTGATATTTGGTCAGTTGAGAGTTTTTGAATTTAAAGTTGTTCTTGATGTGATTTAGGAGGAAAAAGTGCTAAAGGACCACCTGAAAGTCTAACTGAATTAGGAGCAGCAAAACCAGGTAGGGTTTGACGAATTTAATCTTGATTGATTGTGTTTGAGTTGTGTGATTATGATATGGTTTGGCTGTGCTTGAAATTGATTGTTTGTATGAGTAATTCTTGTTGAAATTTTGGTGAAAAATTGATGAAATTTGATGAAATTCAAGCTATGAATGTGTGTTCTTATGGCTGCTGGAAAACGAAACCCTAGAGCTTAAATTGGGGTTCAATTTGTGTTGAAATCATGTAGAAAAGATGGGGTTTTAGTGGCTGCAATTTTATTTTGAATTATGGTAAAAATCGGTTGCTGAAAAGACTGAAAAACGGGTAAAAACAGAGAAAGAATCTGAAGAATTTATAAAGAACACGAAGAACACTTTGAGTGTGGTGAAGAACAATGAAGAACACCTTTTAGATCTTAGAAAGGGCAAGGAAGTAAATATTTGGTGTTTGAGGGGTTATTTGGTAATTTTTGAAAGTTAGGGTGGTAAAAGTAGAAATATTAAAAGTTACCGGGGTAAAAAGTTAATTTTGAAAGTGAAAAGGTAAAGGCAAGGTAAATTTCGAAAATTTAATGATAAAATAATAAATAATAAAATATTAAATAATAATATTTAATTAAAAATAATATTTTAATAAAAATAATAAAATAATGCAGAAAAGGCAGTTTTCTGTAAAAGCTTTAGAAAGACAACTTTAAGTGCAGAATCTCATAATTACCTTCATAAAACACTTAGGGAGTGGTAATAACATGTTAGAGAGGAAAAGATAAAGAAAAGATAAAAGTTAAAGAAAAGATAAAAATCGGAGAAAAAGTCTGTAACGTTTTAACGACAGAAAAACAGACAGAGACTAGAGAACGAACTAGGGCAACATAGTTAGACCTTGAGTTCCGACTAGGATTAGGTATTATATGAAAAGTTAAAATGTTTCAGTATAGACTTAATGAACCTATACTTGGGACAGGCTAACTATTCATACCGAAGTTTACATAAGCTTTAAATACATATGTTAAGCAGAGAAACACAGAGAACAGAGTAATCAGAGCAGAGTAGAGAAACACAGAAAGCAGAGTAACCAGAGTAAAGTAAAGAGATAAAGAGAAAAGGAGTAATATAGATACATATGAAAAGAGTAATCAGAGAAGAGAAAAGAGATACAGAGAACAGAGTAATTAAAATAGAGTAAAGAGATACAGAGAAAAGGGCAACCAGAACAGAGTAAAGAGATATTTAATATATATTTTGCTTGATGCAACCCAGAGCTATATTTAATATATATTAGTTGCTTGATGCAACCCAGAGCTATACTTAATATATTAGTTGCTTGATGCAACCCAGAGCTATATTTAATATATATTAGTTGCTTAATGCAACCCAGAGCTTCTGTAGGGAAACTAAGTTACCTACAGCTATTTTCCGCTTCCCCAGAGCAGAGCAGAGTATATATATATTTTCCTGCAGTAAGCAGAGGCTGTCTCAAATGAGCGGCTATTATTATATGCGCATTTATTTAGGAACGGAAAATCGTATCCAGGAAATCGAGATTACTCGTGACCGGATAAATGTCGGGATTGCGGGCAGCCAACCGACACATGAGCTCATGGCCTGTACTAGGGCTAGACATGCATCATTCCTGTTTGCGCATCACTCTCTGTTGCTTTTCTTCTTGTGTGTGACTATTTCTTTATGTTTGTCTGCTTGAGTGCTAGGTGTGTGCTTTATTTCCTTGTGTTCTTCTGTTTGTGTTCTGTTGTCTCTACTTTTTATTTCTATCTTTATCTTCTGTTTACTGCTTCGCTATATTATGTTATTCGTCTGCTAATCGACCCCAAATAAATGAACGTAACTAATAACCCCGACCCTACTAAGAACTCCCCAGTTCTTACCCCTTCTCTCTCCCTTCCCCCTTCAGATGGAAGCAAGAGTTTCTTTCCGTAGTTCGCTGACGACCGTTTGCAAAAAGGATTCCGCTCTAGGTAGTCTTCTGAGTCTAGGGTGAATCCCACTCTCTGTTTATATGTATATACTGTGAGACCAGCCAATGTCCGCACCCTGTTTGTACGTGAACTTTAACCTAAATCCTGTGTACGAGACTCCTATTGTGTGGCTACTTGATGAGGTACCAGAGGGACATCCTATGGCAATGTCTGATCATGTAGAGGAATAGCAGATGATGTCCTACCTTTGGTGATGTTCCACCTGACTTGAGTTTTGAAGACCTAGAACGTACTTTCCCTCGCTTTAGTAGTTTAGAGGGACTAGGTGAGTATAGAGTCTAGGCTAGCCTGGGTGCCAGCTTAGGGACCTCTTGAACAGGTCAGGACCTGGGATGTTGTATGTATATATATGTATATAGTTATTATCTAGCTATATCTAGGGGTGTTCTAACTAACAGTCTATATTCTAATAAAGGCTGAATCACCGAATGTTGTCAACTACTTGTGATGTGTTTATGTGTGGTTGTTTGTAACTGTTTTATATATTATTAGTTGTGATTATACCTTAGAAAGGCTGGCACGGATATATATTCAAGAAATCGTACGATTGCACGGAATACCTTCATCAATTGTTTCAGACCGAGATCCGAGGTTTACTTCCAGATTTTGGGGAGCTTTCCAGAAAGCTTTAGGAACAGAATTGCATATGAGTACAGCATACCATCCTCAGACAGACGGACAATCAGAGCGGACAATCCAGACATTGGAAGATATGCTAAGATCTTGTGTGATGGATAACCAAGGTAGTTGGGATAAATATTTGCCGTTAGTCGAGTTCGTCTACAACAACAGTTACCAACAAAGTATTGGGATGGCACCATATGAAGCTCTCTATGGAAGGAGATGTCAGACACCATTGTGTTGGAATGATGATGGAGAAGCTAGTGTCTTGGGTCCAGACTTAGTGCAAGAAACTACTGAGAAGATAAAGGGGATTCGCCAGAAGATCCAGACATCACATAGTCCTCAAAAGAGCTATGCCGATAATAGACGTAGACCCTTAGAGTTTAGTGAGGGAGACCATGTCTTTCTTAAAGTAACCCCAACTACTGGAATAGGTAGAGCCCTTAAGACTAAAAAGCTTAACCCTCGATACATAGGACCTTTCCAAATACTTAAAAGAGTCGGTCTAGTAGCTTATCAAGTAGCCCTTCCTCCATATCTGTCAAACCTTCATGATGTTTTCCATGTCTCTCTTTATCATTGTTCTTCACCACACTCAAAGTGTTCTTCGTGTTCTTCGTATATTCTTCAAATTCTTTCTCTGTTTTTACCCGTTTTTCAATCTTTTCAGCAACCGATTTTTACCAAAATTCATAATAAATAATAAAATATTAAATAATAATATTTAATTAAAAATAATATTTATCAAACCTTCATGATGTTTTTTTTTATGTCTCGCAACTTAAGAAATATATTCCCGATAAGAGTCACGTTTTACAACCAGAGACAGTACAGTTACGAAATGATTTGACATATCAAGCATCACCAGTTCAGATCGTAGAAAGAAGTGATAAGCAGCTAAGAGGCAAGACTGTTCGCTTAGTCAAAGTAACATGAAAACCAAGGGGAGAAGAAGAGCACACTTGGGAACTGGAGGATAAGATGAAAGTTGATTACCCGCATCTAGTCTCAGGTAACTGAAATTTTGAGGGCAAAATTTTCTTTTAGGAGGGTAGAATGTAACAACCCTAATTTTCGAGTACGCGAAATCTTTTCTAAAGGCACGGAATTCTCCGAAAGATCAGTAAAGGAAACACCTCTGTTATATCATCAAGCATCTCAATCCTCATTATCATTATGTCATCCTTAAGCTAGAACCTCCTTTGGGGCAAGCTTGATAATGCAATCGCGAAGAACCTAGTTTTTGAACCGTATCGGTTGGCAGTTTTGATTCTGATTTTCGTAAATAGTCTCTATTTGACGAACCGGACTCAATTCATGAGAGGAGAGAGATAATAGTATAATATTATTATTATATTAGTATTAGAAGATGATTGAATGATATTATAAGGTTACCTGGTCTGTTTTAGTTAAAAACAGAAAATCGGTTTAACCGGGTTTACGGTTTACTGGTGCAGCTTAGCACCAGCACTCTCTGATGACTTTAGCAATGCTAAGGCCTCATTATATATGTTCTATTATCATAATAAATATGTTACTAGTGTCATTTATGCTAGTAGCTCATAAAATAATTTTTAGAGATATTTTTACGAGTGTTCCGATACACCTTGTTTTAGTAGTTGTACACCAGAGATATTTTAATATTATTTTAATCCACCTCCAAGCCAACCAATCACAGCTCACCCTACACCCCCAAAACCCCCAAGGCTGCCTCATTTGCTCATTGTGGCCGAAAATCACCAAGAGAAAAAGGAGAGAAAGTTCTTGGTTCATAAATCTTCAAAGCTTGATTTCTTCTGAACTAAAACTCAAATCAAAACTCCGATTTCACCAAAATGATCCTCTCTTCTTCCTCTACATAACCATATAACATATCAAGGCTGGAAATAAGGTGAGATGGCTGTCTCCCTCCCTTTTCAATTCGGTTTTCAAGGAAAACCATGTAAACATGTGTTTTCTTGATATTTTTCCTTAGGAATCATGCTTAACTTGACTTGAGGGCCAAGAAACGTGAATTTCCAGCAACTCTAAGGTGATATATCTCTTCCTAACATGCTGAGTGATATTTGGTCAGTTGAGAGTTTTTGAATTTAAAGTTGTTCTTGATGTGATTTAGGAGGAAAAAGTGCTAAAGGACCACCTGAAAGTCTAACTGAATTAGGAGCAGCAAAACCAGGTAGGGTTTGACGAATTTAATCTTGATTGATTGTGTTTGAGTTGTGTGATTATGATATGGTTTGGCTGTGCTTGAAATTGATTGTTTGTATGAGTAATTCTTGTTGAAATTTTGGTGAAAAATTGATGAAATTTGATGAAATTCAAGCTATGAATGTGTGTTCTTATGGCTGCTGGAAAACGAAACCCTAGAGCTTAAATTGGGGTTCAATTTGTGTTGAAATCATGTAGAAAAGATGGGGTTTTAGTGGCTGCAATTTTATTTTGAATTATGGTAAAAATCGGTTGCTGAAAAGACTGAAAAACGGGTAAAAACAGAGAAAGAATCTGAAGAATTTATAAAGAACACGAAGAACACTTTGAGTGTGGTGAAGAACAATGAAGAACACCTTTTAGATCTTAGAAAGGGCAAGGAAGTAAATATTTTGGTGTTTGAGGGTTATTTGGTAATTTTTGAAAGTTAGGGTGGTAAAAGTAGAAATATTAAAAGTTACCGGGGTAAAAAGTTAATTTTGAAAGTGAAAAGGTAAAGGCAAGGTAAATTTCGAAAATTTAATGATAAAATAATAAATAATAATAAAATATTAAATAATAATATTTAATTAAAAATAATATTTTAATAAAAATAATAAAATAATGCAGAAAAGGCAGTTTTCTGTAAAAGCTTTAGAAAGACAACTTTAAGTGCAGAATCTCATAATTACCTTCATAAAACACTTAGGGAGTGGTAATAACATGTTAGAGAGGAAAAGATAAAGAAAAGATAAAAGTTAAAGAAAAGATAAAATCGGAGAAAAAGTCTGTAACGTTTTAACGACAGAAAACAGACAGAGACTAGAGAACGAACTAGGGCAACATAGTTAGACCTTGAGTTCCGACTAGGATTAGGTATTATATGAAAAGTTAAAATGTTTCAGTATAGACTTAATGAACCTATACTTGGGACAGGCTAACTATTCATACCGAAGTTTACATAAGCTTTAAATACATATGTTAAGCAGAGAAACACAGAGAATAGAGTAATCAGAGCAGAGTAGAGAAATACAGAAAGCAGAGTAACCAGAGTAAAGTAAAGAGATAAAGAGAAAAGGAGTAATATAGATACATATGAAAAGAGTAATCAGAGAAGAGAAAAGAGATACAGAGAACAGAGTAATTAAAATAGAGTAAAGAGATACAGAGAAAAGGGCAACCAGAACAGAGTAAAGAGATATTTAATATATATTAGTTGCTTGATGCAACCCAGAGCTATATTTAATATATATTAGTTGCTTGATGCAACCCAGAGCTATATTTATATATATTAGTTGCTTGATGCAACCCAGAGCTATACTTAATATATATTAGTTGCTTGATGCAACCCAGAGCTATATTTAATATATTAGTTGCTTAATGCAACCCAGAGCTTCTGTAGGGAAACTAAGTTACCTACAGCTATTTTCCGCTTCCCCAGAGCAGAGCAGAGTATATATATATTTTCCTGCAGTAAGCAGAGGCTGTCTCAAATGAGCGGCTATTATTATATGCACATTTATTTAGGAACGGAAAATCGTATCCGGGAAATCGAGATTACTCGTGACCGGATAAATGTCGGGATTGCGGGCAGCCAACCGACACATGAGCTCATGGCCTGTACTAGGGCTAGACATGCATCATTCCTGTTTGCGCATCACTCTCTGTTGCTTTTCTTCTTGTGTGTGACTATTTCTTTATGTTTGTCTGCTTGAGTGCTAGGTGTGTGCTTTATTTCCTTGTGTTCTTCTGTTTGTGTTCTGTTGTCTCTACTTTTTATTTCTATCTTTATCTTCTGTTTACTGCTTCGCTATATTATTATTCGTCTGCTAATCGACCCCAAATAAATGAACGTAACTAATAACCCCGACCCTACTAAGAACTCCCCAGTTCTTACCCCTTCTCTCTCCCTTCCCCCTTCAGATGGAAGCAAGAGTTTCTTTCCGTAGTTCGCTGACGACCGTTTGCAAAAAGGATTCCGCTCTAGGTAGTCTTCTGAGTCTAGGGTGAATCCCACTCTCTGTTTATATGTATATACTGTGAGACCAGCCAATGTCCGCACCCTGTTTGTACGTGAACTTTAACCTAAATCCTGTGTACGAGACTCCTATTGTGTGGCTACTTGATGAGGTACCAGAGGGACATCCTATGGCAATGTCTGATCGTGTAGAGGAATAGCAGATGATGTCCTACCTTTGGTGATGTTCCACCTGACTTGAGTTTTGAAGACCTAGAACGTACTTTCCCTCGCTTTAGTAGTTTAGAGGGACTAGGTGAGTATAGAGTCTAGGCTAGCCTGGGTGCCAGCTTAGGGACCTTTTGAACAGGTCAGTACCTGGGATGTTGTATGTATATATATGTATATAGTTATTATCTAGCTATATCTAGGGGTGTTCTAACTAACAGTCTATATTCTAATAAAGGCTGAATCACCGAATGTTGTCAACTACTTGTGATGTGTTTATGTGTGGTTGTTTGTAACTGTTTTATATATTATTAGTTGTGATTATACCTTAGAAAGGCTGGCACGGATATATATTCAAGAAATCGTACGATTGCACGGAATACCTTCATCAATTGTTTCAGACCGAGATCCGAGGTTTACTTCCAGATTTTGGGGAGCTTTCCAGAAAGCTTTAGGAACAGAATTGCATATGAGTACAGCATACCATCCTCAGACAGACGGACAATCAGAGCGGACAATCCAGACATTGGAAGATATGCTAAGATCTTGTGTGATGGATAACCAAGGTAGTTGGGATAAATATTTGCCGTTAGTCGAGTTCGTCTACAACAACAGTTACCAACAAAGTATTGGGATGGCACCATATGAAGCTCTCTATGGAAGGAGATGTCAGACACCATTGTGTTGGAATGATGATGGAGAAGCTAGTGTCTTGGGTCCAGACTTAGTGCAAGAAACTACTGAGAAGATAAAGGGGATTCGCCAGAAGATCCAGACAGCACATAGTCCTCAAAAGAGCTATGCCGATAATAGACGTAGACCCTTAGAGTTTAGTGAGGGAGACCATGTCTTTCTTAAAGTAACCCCAACTACTGGAATAGGTAGAGCCCTTAAGACTAAAAAGCTTAACCCTCGATACATAGGACCTTTCCAAATACTTAAAGAGTCGGTCTAGTAGCTTATCAAGTAGCCCTTCCTCCATATCTGTCAAACCTTCATGATGTTTTCCATGTCTCTCTTTATCATTGTTCTTCACCACACTCAAAGTATTCTTCGTGTTCTTCGTATATTCTTCAAATTCTTTCTCTGTTTTTACCCGTTTTTCAATCTTTTCAGCAACCGATTTTTACCAAAATTCATAATAAATAATAAAATATTAAATAATAATATTTAATTAAAAATAATATTTATCAAACCTTCATGATGTTTTTTTTTATGTCTCGCAACTTAAGAAATATATTCCCGATAAGAGTCACGTTTTACAACCAGAGACAGTACAGTTACGAAATGATTTGACATATCAAGCATCACCAGTTCAGATCGTAGAAAGAAGTGATAAGCAGCTAAGAGGCAAGACTGTTCGCTTAGTCAAAGTAACATGAAAACCAAGGGGAGAAGAAGAGCACACTTGGGAACCGAAAGATAAGATGAAAGCTAATTACCCGCATCTATTCCTAGGTAACTGAAATTTTGAGGGCAAAATTTTCTTTTAGGAGGGTAGAATGTAACAACCCTGATTTTCGACTACGCGAGATCTTTTCTAAAGACACGAATTTTTTCGGAAGATCAGTAAAGGGAACAACTCTGGTATATCGTCAAGCATCTCAATCCTCATTATCATTATGTCATCCTTAAGCTAGAACCTCTTCTGAGGCAAGCTCAATAACGCAATCGCGAAGAACTTAGTTTTTGAACCGTATCGGTTAGGAGTTTTGATTCTAGTTTCGTAAATAGGCTCAGTTTGACGAACCGGACTCGATTCATGAGAGAAGAAAGATAATAGTATAATATTATCATTATATTAGTATTAGAAAATGCTTTAATGATATTATAAGGTTACCTGGTCTGTTTTAGTTAAAAACAGAAAATCGGTTTAACCGGGTTTACGGTTTACTGGTGCAGCTTAGCACCAGCACTCTCTGATGACTTTAGCAATGCTAAAACCTCATTATACATGTTCTATTATCATAATAAATATGTTACTAGTGTCATTTATGCTAGTAGCTCAGAAAATAATTTTTAGAGATGTTTTACGAGTGTTCCGATACACCTAGTTTTAGTAGTTGTACACCAGAGATATTTTAATATTATTTTAATCCACCTCCAAGCCAACCAATCACAACTCACCCTACACCCCCAAAACCCCCAAGGCTGCCTCATTTGCTCATTGTGGCCGAAAATCACCAAAAGAAAAAGGAGAGAAAGTTCTTGGTTCATAAATCTTCAAAGCTTGATTTCTTCTGAACTAAAACTCAAATCAAAACTCCGATTTCACCAAGATGACCCTCTCTTCTTCCTCTACATAACCATGTGACTTATCAAGGCTGGAAATAAGGTGAGATGGCTGTCTCCCTCCCTCTTCAATTCGGTTTTCAAGGAAAACCATGTAAACATGTGTTTTCTTGATGTTTTTCCTTAGGAATCATGCTTAACTTGACTTGAGGGCCAAGAAACGTGAATTTCCAGCAACTCTAAGGTGATATATCTCTTCCTAACATGCTGAGTGAGATTTGGTCAGTTGAGAGTTTTTAGATTTAAAGTTGTTCTTGATGTGATTTAGGAGGAAAAAGTGCTTAAGGACCACCTGAAAGAGTAACCGAATTAGGAGCAGCAAATCAAGGTAGGGTGTCACGAAATTAATCTTGATTATTTGTGTTTGAGATGTGTGAATGTTGTATGATTTGGCTGTGCTAAAAAGTGGTTGCATATATGATTGATTCTTGGTGAAAATTTGGTGAAATTTTGATGAAATTTGATGAAATTCAAGCTATGAATGTGTGTTCTTGTGGCTGCTGGAAAAACGAACCCTAGGCCCTAAATTGAGGTTCAATTTGTGTTAAAATCATGTGGAAAAGATGGGGTTTTAGTGGCTGGGAATTTATTATGAATTTTGGTAAAAATCGGTTGCTGAAAAGATTGAAAAACGGGTAAAAACAGAGAAAGAATTTGAAGAATATACGAAGAACACGAAGAACACTTTGAGTGTGGTGAAGAACAATGAAGAACACCTTTTGATTCATAAAAGGGCAAGGAAGAAATTATTTTGGTGTTTGAGGGGTTATTTTGTAATTTCTGAAAGTTAGGGTGGTAAAAGTAGAAATATTAAAAGTTACGGGTGGTAAAAAGTGAATTTTAAAGGTTAAAGGTTAAAGTAAAGTTAATTTTCGAAAATATATTAATAAAATAATAAATAATAATAAAATAATAATAATAATATTTAATTAAAAATAATATTTTAATAAAATAATAAAATAATGCGAAAAAGGCAGTTTTCTGTAAAAGCTTTAGAAAGACAATTTTAAGCGCAGAATCTCATAATTACCTTCATAAAACACTTAGGGAGTGGTAAGAACATATTAGTGAGGCAAAGATAAATAAAAGATAAAAAGTTGAAGAAAGATAAAAATCGAAGAAAAAGTCTGTAAAGTTTTAATGACAGAAAAGCAGACAGACATTAGTGAACGAACTAGGGCAACATAGTTAGTCCTTGAGTTGCGACTAGGGTTAGGTATTGTATGAAAAGTTAAACTGTTTCAGTATAGACTTAATGAACCTATACTTGGGATAGGCAAACTATTCATACCGAGATTTACATAAACTTTAAATACGTACGTTAAGCAGAGAAAAGAGTAACCAGAGCAGAGTAAAGAGATACAGAGAACAGAGTAACCAGAATAGAGAAAAGAGATCAAGAGAAAAGAGTAATTTGATAAAGATGGTTTGAATTAAGATGTTGTAAAAGTGAAAGATGTAAAGTTTGTACAGAATGATTGAACAGAGAAAGAAAGAGGTACTGCATAAGAATGTGAAAATGATGATGATTAATGAGAATGATGATGAATGATGATAATGAGAATGATTATGTGATGATCTGTTGCTTGAGGCAACCCAAGAGCTTCTGTAGGGAAACTAGGATACCTACAGCAATTTTCCGTTCACAAGAGCTTCTGTAGGGAAACTAGGATACCTACAGCAAGTTTCCGTTCCCAAGAGAATATTTCCTGCGAGTAGAACGCAGAGGCTGTCTCAATAGAGCTGCTAATAATTACATGCGCATTTATTTGAACGGAAAATCGTATCTGGGAAATCGAGAACTCGTGACCGGATAAATGTCGGGAATGCAGGTGCTAACCGACACATGAGCTCATGGCCTGTACTAGGACTAGACATGCATCATTCTTGTCTGCGCATCATTCTCTGTTGCATTCCTTTCTGTGTGTGATCTATTTCTTTGTGTTTGTCTGCTTGTATGCTATTTCCATGTTTTATTTTCTTGTATTCTTTTGTTTGTGTTCTGCTTTCTATTGCCTCTACTTTCTCTTTCTATCTTTACCTTTTGGTTACTGCTTCACTATATTCTATTATTTGCCTGCTAATCGACCCCAAATAAATGAATATAACTAATAACCCCGACCCTACTAAGAACTCCCCAGTTCTTACCCCTTCTCTCTCCCTTCCCCTTCAGATGGAAGTAAGAGTTCCTTACCGTAGTTCGTTGATGATGGTTCTGCGAAGAGGATCCTGCTCTAGATAGTCTTCTGAGTCTAGGGTGAATATCGTTCTCTGATTATACATATATACTGTGAGACCAGCCAACGTCTGCACCCCGTTCGTATGCGCACTTTAACCTAAATCCTGTGTACGAGACTCCCGTTGTGTGGCTACTTGATGAGGTACCAGAGGGACGTCCTATGGCAATGTCTGATCATGCAGAGGAATAGCAGATGATGTCCTACCTTTGGTGACGTTCACTTGACTTGAATTTGAAGACTTAGAACGTATTTTCCCTCGCTTTAGTAGTTTAGAGGGACTAGGCAAGTATAGAGTCTAGGCTAGCCTGGGTGCCAGCTTAGGGACTTCTTGAACAGGTCAGGACTTGGGATGTTGTATATATATATGTATATAGATATTATTTAGCTATATCTAGGGGTGTTCTAACTAAAGGTCTATACTCTAACAAAGGCTGGATAAATGAATGTTTCTAGCTACTCGTGATGTATTTATGTGTGGTTGTTTATAATTTACTTATCTGTTATTACTTGTGAATTGATTATGACTGATTCCGTCTATTAACCCAAATGTTTTCAAACAAAAAAAATATACCTCGCAAATTAACCACGCTTTTAACAACGAATCAGGCTCATATGATAAATAATAGATAATAGTTAGGAAGACAAATTGGTAGCGCTCAGTTTCCGGTATGATCTAGACATATTGAAAATTGGGTCGTTACAATTTGGTATCCACTTGTAACGACCCAACTCCCAGTATGCCATGGTCATACAAGAAGCTAAGTGTTACCAACTTGTTCTTCCTAATTATTAACTATCACTTAATATATGAGCCTGTTCCTTGTTAGAACGTTGTCAATTTTACGAGTAACTTTTTTTTTGTTGCAGATGTTCAAGTAAAATAAGCAAGCATACACTGAGAGCAATTAAAGCAAGCATAGAGAAATATAGAAATATAGTAGATAATATACATCATGTACACTATAACAAAACATGTAGCGTTTACACAAGATCAAGTCAGTTTCCATCCTCGTCATCCTACGTAGCTAATGTTTACACGACACTCCCAGGGCCTGGCCCATACAAAAGCCGCTAGACTGGCACCCAGGCTAGCCTAACCACTATATAGCTCCTAGCTCTCGGGTGTACTAACACAAGTGAGAGACTATCTATCCGATAATGTTAGACTAGAGTGTCATCAAAAGAATGCCCCTTCCGCGGTCCAACTATATCTACTCGTGGCCGTTCGGAGAATCGCCGTGTGGCTCGTCCATCTCCTCATCCTGCTCGATTTCTATCTCAGGATCCTCCTCTTCCTCATCATCCGCAGCAACAACTATACCCTCAGATCCACCAGAAAACACTGCTGTCACTATGTACAAAACCATTCGCGAGCACAGGTCCGTTCGCGTATATAGGAGCTACCCCACCGTTCGGTAGTGCCGGCTCATCAGGCTGTGGAAAATCAGGGATCGGCTCAGGAGGAAAGTCCCACTCTGGTGGTATCACAGGTACGTAGTCACCAGCTAACTCGGGCTCATCAGGAACGATAGGCTCAGGTTCCACCTCATTCAAAGGTTGAGCTGGTATAGGGTGCTCGGGGTCATCAGGAAAAGGATGTACCGGTGCGTCGGGATGTAGCCAGGATAAGGGAAAGTCGTAAGGAGCATCAGGGTCAAAATGCGGGCTAGACAGAGGATGTTGAAAGGCTCGATTAGGTAACGCATATCGTCTAATACGAGGCTCCAATCCCATGATGAAATAACTGTGATGTACCGGATCCTCGTAGACGTAAGGGTCCTCGAACTCATAGAAGATCACGCCCGTCTCCATCTGAGGGGGAGGAAGGGAGAGAAGGGGGTAAGAACTGGGGAGTTCTTAGTAGGGTCGGGGTTATTAGTTACGTTCATTTATTTGGGGTCGATTAACAGACAAATAACATAATATAGCGAAGCAGTAAACAAAAGATAAAAACAGAAAGAGAAAGTAGAGACAATAGAAAGCAGAACACAAACAAAGAATACAAGAAAATAAAACATAGAAATAGCATACAAGCAGACAAACACAAAGAAATAGATCACACACAAAAAGGAATGCAACAGAGAATGATGCGCAGACAAGAATGATGCATGTCTAGTCCTAGTACAGGCCATGAGCTCATGTGTCGGTTAGCACCTGCATTCCCGACATTTATCCGGTCACGAATTCCCGATTTCCCGGATACGATTTTCCGTTCAAATAAATGCGCATGTAATTATTAGCAGCTCTATTGAGACAGCCTCTGCGTTCTACTCGCAGGAAATATTCTCTTGGGAACGGAAACTTACTGTAGGTATCCTAGTTTCCCTACAGAAGCTCTTGTGAACGGAAAATTGCTGTAGGTATCCTAGTTTCCCTACAGAAGCTCTTGGGTTGCCTCAAGCAACAGATCATAACATAATCATTCTCATTATCATCATTCATCATCATTCTCATTAATCATCATCATTTTCATATTCTTATGCAGTACCTCTTTCTTTCTCTGTTCAATCATTCTGTACAAACTTTACATCTTTCACTTTTACAACATCTTAATTCAAACCATCTTTATCAAATTACTCTTTTCTCTTGATCTCTTTTCTCTATTCTGGTTACTCTGTTCTCTGTATCTCTTTACTCTGCTCTGGTTACTCTTTTCTCTGCTTAACGTACGTATTTGAAGTTTATGTAAATCTCGGTATGAATAGTTTGCCTGTCCCAAGTATAGGTTCATTAAGTCTATACTGAAACAGTTTAACTTTTCATACAATACCTAACCCTAGTTGCAACTCAAGGACTAACTATGTTGCCCTAGTTCGTTCACTAATGTCTGTCTGCTTTTCTGTCATTAAAACTTTACAGACTTTTTCTTCGATTTTTATCTTTTCTTCAACTTTTTATCTTTTATTTATCTTTGCCTCACTAATATGTTCTTACCACTCCCTAAGTGTTTTATGAAGGTAATTATGAGATTCTGCACTTAAAATTGTCTTTCTAAAGCTTTTACAGAAAACTGCCTTTTCTGCATTATTTTATTATTTTTATTAAAATATTATTTTTAATTAAATATTATTATTTAATATTTTATTATTTATTATTTTATTATTAAATTTTCGAAAATTAACTCACTTTTACTTTTAACCTTTAAAATTTACTTTTTACCCCGGTAACTTTTAATATTTCTACTTTAACCACCCTAACTTTCAGAAATTACCAAATAACCCCTTAAACACCAAAATAATTACTTCCTTGCCCTTTCTAAGATCTAAAAGGTGTTCTTCAATGTTCTTCACCACACTCAAAGTGTTCTTCATGTTCTTCATATATTCTTCAAATTCTTTCTCTGTTTTTACCCGTTTTTCAGTCTTTTCAGCAACCGATTTTTACTATAATTCATAATAAATTAGCAGCCACTAAAACCCCATCTTTTCTACATGATTTCATCACAAATTGAACCTCAATTTAAGCCTATGGTTTCGTTTTTCCAGCTGCTCCAAGAACATGAACATAAAGCTTGCATTTCATCAAATTTCATCAAAATTTCACCAAATTTTCACCAAGAATCAATCATATATGCAACCAATTTTTAGCACAGCCAAATAATACTACATTCACACATCTCAAACACAAATAATCAAGATTAATTTCGTGACACCCTACCTGGTTTTGCTGCTCTTAATTCAATCAAACTTTCAGGTGGTCCTTAAGCACTTTTTCCTCCTAAATCACACCAAGAAACACATATTTAACCATGTTTCCTTGAAACCGAATCAAAAGAGAGATGGTGCAGCCAACTCACCTTGATCCCAGCCTTGATAAGTCATATGATCATGTAGAGAAAGAAGAGAGGATCATTTTGGTCGGATTGGAATTTTGATTTGAGTTTTAGTTCAGCAGAAATCAAGCTTTGAAGATTTGGAACTAAGAACTTTTCTCTCTTTTTCTCTCTACCTATTTTCGGCCAAAAAGTGAAAATGAGCCAGCCTCGGGGGTTTTGGGGGTGTAGGGTGAGTTGTGATTGGTTGGCTTGGAGGTGGATTAAAATAATATTAAAATATCTCAGGTGTATAACTACTAAAACTAGGTGTATCGGAACACTTGCAAAAACATCTCTAAAAATTATTTTCTGAGCTACTAGCATAAATGACACTAGTAACATTTTTAGTATAAGAATAAGACATGAATAATGATGCCTTGGCATTGCTAAAGTCATCAGAGAGTGCTGGTGCTAAGCTGCACCAGTAAACTGTGAACCCGGTTAAACCGATTTTCTGTTTTTAACTAAAACTAACCAGGTAACCTTATAATATCATTCAAGAAACATTTATTACTAATATAATGATAATATTACCCTATTATCTCTCTTCTCTCATGAATCGAGTCTGGTTCGTCAAACTGAGACTATTTACGAAAAACCGGATCAAAACTCCTAATCGATACGGTTCAAAAACTATGTTCTTCGTAACTGCATTATCGAGCTTGCCCCATAAAAAGTTCTAGCTTAAAGATGACATAATGACAATTAGGATTGAGATACTTGATAATATATCAAAGCTTCTCCCCTTACTGATCCTCCGGAGTTCTCCGTACTTTCAGAAAAGATCTCGCGTACTCGAAAACCGGGGTTGTTACATTCTACCCTCCTAAAAGAAAATTTTGCCCTCAAAATTTCAGTTACCTGAGAATAGATACGGGTAATCAGCTTTCATCTTATCCTCCAGTTCCCAAGTGTGTTCTTCTTCTCCTCTTTGTCCCCAAGCTACTTTGACTAAGCGAACAGTCTTGCCTCTCAGCTGCTTATCACTTCTTTCTACGATCTGAACTGGTGATGCTTGATATGTCAAATCGTTTCGTAACTGTACTGTCTCTGGTGTTAAAATGTGACTCTCGTCGGGAATATATTTCTTAAGTTGCGAGACATGAAAAACATCATGAAGGTTTGATAGATATGGAGGAAGGGCTACTTGATAAGCTACTAGACCGACTCTTTTAAGTATTTGGAAAGGTCCTATGTATCGAGGGTTAAGCTTTTTAGTCTTAAGGGCTCTACCTATTCCAGTAGTCGGGGTTACTTTAAGAAATACATGGTCTCCCTCACTAAACTCTAAGGGTCTACGTTTATTATCGGCATAGCTCTTTTGACGACTCTGTGCTGTCTGGATCTTCTGGCGAATCCCCTTTATCTTCTCAGTAGTTTCTTGCACTAAGTCTGGACCCAAGACACTAGCTTCTCCATCATCATTCCAACACAATGGTGTCTGACATCTCCTTCCATAGAGAGCTTCATATGGTGCCATCCCGATACTTTGTTGGTAACTGTTATTGTAGACGAACTCGACCAACGGCAAATATTTATCCCAACTACCTTGGTTATCCATCACACAAGATCTTATCATATCTTCCAATGTCTGGATTGTCCGCTCTGATTGTCCGTCTGTCTGAGGATGGTATGCTGTACTCATATGCAATTCTGTTCCTAAAGCTTTCTGGAAAGCTCCCCAGAATCTGGAAGTAAACCTCGGATCTCGGTCTGAAACAATTGATGAAGGTATTCCGTGCAATCGTACGATTTCTTGAATATATATCCGTGCCAGCCTTTCTAAGGTATAATCAACTCGAATTGGAAGGAAGTGCGCTGATTTTGTCAACCTGTCCACAATTACCCAAATGGCATCGTGTCCTGTTGAAGTCCTTGGCAATCCCATAACAAAATCCATAGTGATCTGCTCCCATTTCCATTGTGGTATTTCTAAGGGTTGCAGGGTTCCTGACGGTTTCTGGTGTTCCACCTTCACCTTCTGGCAAGTTAAACATTTTGAGACATAATCAGCTACCTCTTTGTTTAAACCCGGCCACCAGAACATTTGTTTCAAATCCTGATACATCTTTGTTACTCCAGGATGCATAGAAAATCTACTTTGATGAGCTTCTACAAGAATCCTTTGCCGTAAATCTCCAGAGCTAGGCACACAAATTCTGTTCTTGTATCTCCAGAGACTGCTACGATCTAGTCTTACAGCTTCTGGTTCTTCTACTTTCATCCGTCTCAGCGTCGTCATCATTTGTGAGTCCTGTGCTTGTGCTTGCTGAATCCTAATCTTAAAATCTGGTGTTATATGCAATTGGGCCAAACAGACTCCACTTAACGTCTCAGTCATAGCCAACTTAAGGTCCTCAAATTCCGCAAGTAACTTCTCTTCCTTTATCATCATCCAAGAGATACTCAAATTCTTCCTGCTCAAGGCGTCTGCCACCACGTTTGCTTTTCCTGGGTGATAACTTAACTTAAAATCATAATCCTTCAGGAACTCCATCCACCTCCGCTGTCGCATATTAAGATCCTTCTGGTCAAAGATATACTTTAAACTTTTGTGGTCAGAGAAAACTTCTAGTTGAGCGCCATACAAATAGTGCCTCCAAATCTTCAGAGCAAACACCACTGCAGCCAACTCTAAGTCATGCGTCGGATAATTTCGTTCATGAGGTCTCAGCTGCCGGGAAGCATAAGCCACCACATTTTTGTCTTGCATCAGCACACAGCCAAGTCCTTTATGAGAGGCGTCACAGTATACTTCAAAAGGTTTCTGTGGGTCGGGTAGTACTAATACAGGTGCAGTTGTTAACTTCTCCTTAAGCATCTTGAAACTTCTATCACACTCAGCCGTCCAAACGAACGGAACTTCCTTTCGTGTAAGGTAAGTCAAAGGTAAGGCTATCTGTGAAAATCCTTTGATGAACCTCCGGTAATATCTAGCAAGTCCGAGAAAACTCCGAACTTCTGTAACGGTCGTAGGTGGTTCCCATTGCACTACTGCTTCAATTTTTGAAGGATCCACTGCAATTCCTCCCTGTGATATAACATGTCCCAAAAATGCCACCTTCTCTGTCCAGAACTCGCACTTTGATAGTTTAGCATATAACTTTCGAGTCCTCAGTATCTGCAATACAGCCCTTAGATGCTCTTCATGCTCTCCTTCTGTCTTCGAATAAATGAGAATATCGTCTATGAAAACTACTACGAACTGATCAGGGTACGGACGGAAAATACGATTCATGTAATCCATGAAAATCGCGGGAGCATTAGTTAGTCCAAACGACATAACCGTATACTCATAGTGACCATATCGAGTTCTAAATGCAGTCTTCGGTATATCTGATTCTTTCACTCGAATCTGGTGATAGCCTGATCGCAAATCAATCTTCGAAAACACAGTTGCACCTTTTAACTGATCCATCAAGTCATCTATTCGTGGAAGTGGGTACTTGTTCTTGATAGTGACTTTATTTAACTGTCGGTAATCTACACAAAGTCTCATTCCACCATCCTTCTTCTTTACTAGCAATACCGGAGCTCCCCAAGGTGATGCACTAGGACGAATAAATTTCTTGCCAAGTAGCTCATCCAACTGCTTCTTCAATTCTGCAAGTTCCAGTGGTGACATCCGGTACGGTGCTATGGAAATCGGTCCGGTTCCAGGTACAAGTTCAATGCTGAATTCTATCTCTCGCTGAGGAGGAAACTCAGGTATGTCGTCCGGGAAAACATCAGGAAATTCCTTCACCACTCGGATTTGTTCTAAGCTTACTTCACTGTCATTTGAGCTAGCCGTTAACAGAACGTACCCCTCACAATCACTCCCGTTTAAGGTAACTCTTACAGAATTCAGATATAAGGTATATGACAAAAATGGTTTAATATCTAAACTATCAGACGGAATAATAGCAGTTCTTTCATAGTAATCAAGGAAAATATGATACTTAGATAACCAATCTAGCCCTAGAATAACTTCTAGACCACATGGAGGCAAACAGATTAAATCATGTATGGAAGTCCTATTCCTAATAGTAAATGGTACTTGCAGGCACACTAGACTGGTCAAAGCATTTTGGGATGCAGGTGTATGAACAATTAGATCAAAGTTCAACTCAGAGAAATCTAGTCCCAACTCACGAGCAACAGTTAAAGAAACAAAGGAATGCGATGCACCCGAATCATATAGTACAGTTAGAGATCGATTCTTGACGTAACACTGACCTTGGATCAGGGCGTCTGATTGCTAAGCATCATCAGCAGTCATGGCAGACACTCGACCTTATTGCTGGGTTCGCACTGGATTCTGAACAAACTTTCTTGGGTAGATCCTAGCTGTGTGTCTAGATTCTTTATAAGTAAAACAAGCGTTCATTCCTTACAGCATCCAAATCTAACATGGCCATAGCCATGGAAATCATAACAGCTATGAGGATAGCTGTACCTCGCATCGATTTGTCGTTTAGAGCTCGATAAAACTATGCCTATTCGCAGTCATTAAGGTCCTATCCGCACCAAACAATCAACATTAAGGTGATCAGTCTTAATATTTCAAGTAAGGCACGAACACTCCCAAAATGAGCACTCATAGACATTCATGCCAAATGTATCTTGAAGATACCCTAACAGCATGAGACACACAAACAGAGCATGCAATGAAGCATAGTCAGTCCACTCCCCAGGCTCTACTGGGAACGAACTGCTCTGATACCAACTTGTAACGACCCAACTCCCAGTAAGCCATGGTCATACAAGAAGCTAAGTGTTACCAACTTGTTCTTCCTAATTATTAACTATCACTTAATATATGAGCCTGTTCCTTGTTAGAACGTTGTCAATTTTACGAGTAACTTTTTTTTTGTTGCAGATGTTCAAGTAAAATAAGCAAGCATACACTGAGAGCAATTAAAGCAAGCATAGAGAAATATAGAAATATAGTAGATAATATACATCATGTACACTATAACAAAACATGTAGCGTTTACACAAGATCAAGTCAGTTTCCATCCTTGTCATCCTACGTAGCTAATGTTTACACGACACTCCCAGGGCCTGGCCCATACAAAAAGCCGCTAGATTGGCACCCAGGCTAGCCTAACCACTATATAGCTCCTAGCTCTCGGGTGTACTAACACAAGTGAGAGACTATCTATCCGATAATGTTAGACTAGAGTGTCACCAAAAGAATGCCCCTTCCGCGGTCCAACTATATCTACTCGTGGCCGTTCGGAGAATCGCCGTGTGGCTCGTCCATCTCCTCATCCTGCTCGATTTCTATCTCAGGATCCTCCTCCTCCTCATCATCCGCAGCAACAACTATACCCTCAGATCCACCAGAAAACACTGCTGTCACTATGTACAAAACCATTCGCGAGCACAGGTCCGTTCGCGTATATAGGAGCTACCCCACCGTCCGGTAGTGCCGGCTCATCAGGCTGTGGAAAATCAGGGATCGGCTCAGGAGGAAAGTCCCACTCTGGTGGTATCACAGGTACGTAGTCACCAGCTAACTCGGGCTCATCAGGAACGATAGGCTCAGGTTCCACCTCATTCAAAGGTTAAGCTGGTATAGGGTGCTCGGGGTCATCAGGAAAAGGATGTACCGGTGCGTCGGGATGTAGCCAGGATAAGGGAAAGTCGTAAGGAGCATCAGGGTCAAAATGCGGGCTAGACAGAGGATGTTGAAAGGCTCGATTAGGTAACGCATATCGTCTAATACGAGGCTCCAATCCCATGATGAAATAACTGTGATGTACCGGATCCTCGTAGACGTAAGGGTCCTCGAACTCATAGAAGATCACGCCCGTCTCCATCTGACGGGGAGGAAGGGAGAGAAGGGGGTAAGAACTGGGGAGTTCTTAGTAGGGTCGGGGTTATTAGTTACGTTCATTTCTTTGGGGTCGATTAACAGACAAATAACATAATATAGCGAAGCAGTAAACAAAAGATAAAAACAGAAAGAGAAAGTAGAGACAATAGAAAGCAGAACACAAACAAAAGAATACAAGAAATAAAACATAGAAATAGCATACAAGCAGACAAACACAAAGAAATAGATCACACACAGAAAGGAATGCAACAGAGAATGATGCGCAGACAAGAATGATGCATGTCTAGTCCTAGTACAGGCCATGAGCTCATGTGTCGGTTAGCACCTGCATTCCCGACATTTATCCGGTCACGAATTCCCGATTTCCCGGATACGATTTTCCGTTCAAATAAATGCGCATGTAATTATTAGCAGCTCTATTGAGACAGCCTCTGCGTTCTACTCGCAGGAAATATTCTCTTGGGAACGGAAACTTACTGTAGGTATCCTAGTTTCCCTACAGAAGCTCTTGTGAACGGAAAATTGCTGTAGGTATCCTAGTTTCCCTACAGAAGCTCTTGGGTTGCCTCAAGCAACAGATCATCACATAATCATTCTCATTATCATCATTCATCATCATTCTCATTAATCATCATCATTTTCATATTCTTATGCAGTACCTCTTTCTTTCTCTGTTCAATCATTCTGTACAAACTTTACATCTTTCACTTTTACAACATCTTAATTCAAACCATCTTTATCAAATTACTCTTTTCTCTTGATCTCTTTTCTCTATTCTGGTTACTCTGTTCTCTGTATCTCTTTACTCTGCTCTGGTTACTCTTTTCTCTGCTTAACGTACGTATTTAAAGTTTATGTAAATCTCGGTATGAATAGTTTGCCTGTCCCAAGTATAGGTTCATTAAGTCTATACTGAAACAGTTTAACTTTTCATACAATACCTAACCCTAGTCGCAACTCAAGGACTAACTATGTTGCCCTAGTTCGTTCACTAATGTCTGTCTGCTTTTCTGTCATTAAAACTTTACAAACTTTTTCTTCGATTTTTATCTTTTCTTCAACTTTTATCTTTTATTTATCTTTGCCTCAATAATATGTTCTTACCACTCCCTAAGTGTTTTATGAAGGTAATTATGAGATTCTGCACTTAAAATTGTCTTTCTAAAGCTTTTACAGAAAACTGCCTTTTCTGCATTATTTTATTATTTTTATTAAAATATTATTTTTAATTAAATATTATTATTTAATATTTTATTATTATTTATTATTTTATTATTAAATTTTCGAAAATTAACTCACTTTTACTTTTAACCTTTAAAATTTACTTTTTACCCCGGTAACTTTTAATATTTCTACTTTAACCACCCTAACTTTCAGAAATTACCAAATAACCCCTTAAACACCAAAATAATTACTTCCTTGCCCTTTCTAAGATCTAAAAGGTGTTCTTCAATGTTCTTCACCACACTCAAAGTGTTCTTCATGTTCTTCATATATTCTTCAAATTCTTTCTCTGTTTTTACCCGTTTTTCAGTCTTTTCAGCAACCGATTTTTACTATAATTCATAATAAATTAGCAGCCACTAAAACCCCATCTTTTCTACATGATTTCATCACAAATTGAACCTCAATTTAAGCCTAGGGTTTCGTTTTTCCAGCTGCTCCAAGAACATGAACATAAAGCTTGCATTTCATCAAATTTCATCAAAATTTCACCAAATTTTCACCAAGAATCAATCATATATGCAACCAATTTTTAGCACAGCCAAATAATACTACATTCACACATCTCAAACACAAATAATCAAGATTAATTTCGTGACACCCTACCTGGTTTTGCTGCTCTTAATTCAATCAAACTTTCAGGTGGTCCTTAAGCACTTTTTCCTCCTAAATCACACCAAGAAACACATATTTAACCATGTTTCCTTGAAACCGAATCAAAAGAGAGATGGTGCAGCCAACTCACCTTGATCCCAGCCTTGATAAGTCATATGATCATGTAGAGAAAGAAGAGAGGATCATTTTGGTCGGATTGGAATTTTGATTTGAGTTTTAGTTCAGCAGAAATCAAGCTTTGAAGATTTGGAACTAAGAACTTTTCTCTCTTTTTCTCTCTACCTATTTTCGGCCAAAAAGTGAAAATGAGCCAGCCTTGGGGGTTTTGGGGGTGTAGGGTGAGTTGTGATTGGTTGGCTTGGAGGTGGATTAAAATAATATTAAAATATCTCAGGTGTATAACTACTAAAACTAGGTGTATCGGAACACTTGCAAAAACATCTCTAAAAATTATTTTCTGAGCTACTAGCATAAATGACACTAGTAACATTTTAGTATAAGAATAAGACATGAATAATGATGCCTTGGCATTGCTAAAGTCATCAGAGAGTGCTGGTGCTAAGCTGCACCAGTAAACTGTGAACCCGGTTAAACCGATTTTCTGTTTTTAACTAAAACTAACCAGGTAACCTTATAATATCATTCAAGAAACATTTATTACTAATATAATGATAATATTACCCTATTATCTCTCTTCTCTCATGAATCGAGTCTGGTTCGTCAAACTGAGACTATTTACGAAAAACCGGATCAAAACTCCTAATCGATACGGTTCAAAAACTATGTTCTTCGTAACTGCATTATCGAGCTTGCCCCATAAAAAGTTCTAGCTTAAAGATGACATAATGACAATTAGGATTGAGATACTTGATAATATATCAAAGCTTCTCCCCTTACTGATCCTCCGGAGTTCTCCGTACTTTCAGAAAAGATCTCGCGTACTCGAAAACCGGGGTTGTTACATTCTACCCTCCTAAAAGAAAATTTTGCCCTCAAAATTTCAGTTACCTGAGAATAGATACGGGTAATCAGCTTTCATCTTATCCTCCAGTTCCCAAGTGTGTTCTTCTTCTCCTCTTTGTCCCCAAGCTACTTTGACTAAGCGAACAGTCTTGCCTCTCAGCTGCTTATCACTTCTTTCTACGATCTGAACTGGTGATGCTTGATATGTCAAATCGTTTCGTAACTGTACTGTCTCTGGTGTTAAAATGTGACTCTCGTCGGGAATATATTTCTTAAGTTGCGAGACATGAAAAACATCATGAAGGTTTGATAGATATGGAGGAAGGGCTACTTGATAAGCTACTAGACCGACTCTTTTAAGTATTTGGAAAGGTCCTATGTATCGAGGGTTAAGCTTTTTAGTCTTAAGGGCTCTACCTATTCCAGTAGTCGGGGTTACTTTAAGAAATACATGGTCTCCCTCACTAAACTCTAAGGGTCTACGTTTATTATCGGCATAGCTCTTTTGACGACTCTGTGCTGTCTGGATCTTCTGGCGAATCCCCTTTATCTTCTCAGTAGTTTCTTGCACTAAGTCTGGACCCAAGACACTAGCTTCTCCATCATCATTCCAACACAATGGTGTCTGACATCTCCTTCCATAGAGAGCTTCATATGGTGCCATCCCGATACTTTGTTGGTAACTGTTATTGTAGACGAACTCGACCAACGGCAAATATTTATCCCAACTACCTTGGTTATCCATCACACAAGATCTTATCATATCTTCCAATGTCTGGATTGTCCGCTCTGATTGTCCGTCTGTCTGAGGATGGTATGCTGTACTCATATGCAATTCTGTTCCTAAAGCTTTCTGGAAAGCTCCCCAGAATCTGGAAGTAAACCTCGGATCTCGGTCTGAAACAATTGATGAAGGTATTCCGTGCAATCGTACGATTTCTTGAATATATATCCGTGCCAGCCTTTCTAAGGTATAATCAACTCGAATTGGAAGGAAGTGCGCTGATTTTGTCAACCTGTCCACAATTACCCAAATGGCATCGTGTCCTGTTGAAGTCCTTGGCAATCCCATAACAAAATCCATAGTGATCTGCTCCCATTTCCATTGTGGTATTTCTAAGGGTTGCAGGGTTCCTGACGGTTTCTGGTGTTCCACCTTCACCTTCTGGCAAGTTAAACATTTTGAGACATAATCAGCTACCTCTTTGTTTAAACCCGGCCACCAGAACATTTGTTTCAAATCCTGATACATCTTTGTTACTCCAGGATGCATAGAAAATCTACTTTGATGAGCTTCTACAAGAATCCTTTGCCGTAAATCTCCAGAGCTAGGCACACAAATTCTGTTCTTGTATCTCCAGAGACTGCTACGATCTAGTCTTACAGCTTCTGGTTCTTCTACTTTCATCCGTCTCAGCGTCGTCATCATTTCTGAGTCCTGTGCTTGTGCTTGCTGAATCCTAATCTTAAAATCTGGTGTTATATGCAATTGGGCCAAACAGACTCCACTTAACGTCTCAGTCATAGCCAACTTAAGGTCCTCAAATTCCGCAAGTAACTTCTCTTCCTTTATCATCATCCAAGAGATACTCAAATTCTTCCTGCTCAAGGCGTCTGCCACCACGTTTGCTTTTCCTGGGTGATAACTTAACTTAAAATCATAATCCTTCAGGAACTCCATCCACCTCCGCTGTCGCATATTAAGATCCTTCTGGTCAAAGATATACTTTAAACTTTTGTGGTCAGAGAAAACTTCTAGTTGAGCTCCATACAAATAGTGCCTCCAAATCTTCAGAGCAAACACCACTGCAGCCAACTCTAAGTCATGCGTCGGATAATTTCGTTCATGAGGTCTCAGCTGCCGGGAAGCATAAGCCACCACATTTTTGTCTTGCATCAGCACACAGCCAAGTCCTTTATGAGAGGCGTCACAGTATACTTCAAAAGGTTTCTGTGGGTCGGGTAGTACTAATACAGGTGCAGTTGTTAACTTCTCCTTAAGCATCTTGAAACTTCTATCACACTCAGCCG
Source organism: Arachis stenosperma (assembly GCF_014773155.1). Taxonomy (NCBI): domain Eukaryota; kingdom Viridiplantae; phylum Streptophyta; class Magnoliopsida; order Fabales; family Fabaceae; genus Arachis; species Arachis stenosperma. The sequence goes on from NW_026651370.1 coordinate 1,858,928, forward strand.
TCCAAACGAACGGAACTTCCTTTCGTGTAAGGTAAGTCAAAGGTAAGGCTATCTGTGAAAATCCTTTGATGAACCTCCGGTAATATCTAGCAAGTCCGAGAAAACTCCGAACTTCTGTAACGGTCGTAGGTGGTTCCCATTGCACTACTGCTTCAATTTTTGAAGGATCCACTGCAATTCCTCCCTGTGATATAACATGTCCCAAAAATGCTACCTTCTCTGTCCAGAACTCGCACTTTGATAGTTTAGCATATAACTTTCGAGTCCTCAGTATCTGCAATACAGCCCTTAGATGCTCTTCATGCTCTCCTTCTGTCTTCGAATAAATGAGAATATCGTCTATGAAAACTACTACGAACTGATCAGGGTACGGACGGAAAATACGATTCATGTAATCCATGAAAATCGCGGGAGCATTAGTTAGTCCAAACGACATAACCGTATACTCATAGTGACCATATCGAGTTCTAAATGCAGTCTTCGGTATATCTGATTCTTTCACTCGAATCTGGTGATAGCCTGATCGCAAATCAATCTTCGAAAACACAGTTGCACCTTTTAACTGATCCATCAAGTCATCTATTCGTGGAAGTGGGTACTTGTTCTTGATAGTGACTTTATTTAACTGTCGGTAATCTACACAAAGTCTCATTCCACCATCCTTCTTCTTTACTAGCAATACCGGAGCTCCCCAAGGTGATGCACTGGGACGAATAAATTTCTTGCCAAGTAGCTCATCCAACTGCTTCTTCAATTCTGCAAGTTCCAGTGGTGACATCCGGTACGGTGCTATGGAAATCGGTCTGGTTCCAGGTACAAGTTCAATGCTGAATTCTATCTCTCGCTGAGGAGGAAACTCAGGTATGTCGTCCGGGAAAACATCAGGAAATTCCTTCACCACTCGGATTTGTTCTAAGCTTACTTCACTGTCATTTGAGCTAGCCGTTAACAGAACATACCCCTCACAATCACTCCCGTTTAAGGTAACTCTTACAGAATTCAGATATAAGGTATATGACAAAAATGGTTTAATATCTAAACTATCAGACGGAATAATAGCAGTTCTTTCATAGTAATCAAGGAAAATATGATACTTAGATAACCAATCTAGCCCTAGAATAACTTCTAGACCACATGGAGGCAAACAGATTAAATCATGTATGGAAGTCCTATTCCTAATAGTAAATGGTACTTGCAGGCACACTAGACTGGTCAAAGCATTTTGGGATGCAGGTGTATGAACAATTAGATCAAAGTTCAACTCAGAGAAATCTAGTCCCAACTCACGAGCAACAGTTAAAGAAACAAAGGAATGCGATGCACCCGAATCATATAGTACAGTTAGAGATCGATTCTTGACGTAACACTGACCTTGGATCAGGGCGTCTGATTGCTAAGCATCATCAGCAGTCATGGCAGACACTCGACCTTATTGCTGGGTTCGCACTGGATTCTGAACAAACTTTCTTGGGTAGATCCTAGCTGTGTGTCTAGATTCTTTATAAGTAAAACAAGCGTTCATTCCTTACAGCATCCAAATCTAACATGGCCATAGCCATGGAAATCATAACAGCTATGAGGATAGCTGTACCTCGCATCGATTTGTCGTTTAGAGCTCGATAAAACTATGCCTATTCGCAGTCATTAAGGTCCTATCCGCACCAAACAATCAACATTAAGGTGATCAGTCTTAATATTTCAAGTAAGGCACGAACACTCCCAAAATGAGCACTCATAGACATTCATGCCAAATGTATCTTGAAGATACCCTAACAGCATGAGACACACAAACAGAGCATGCAATGAAGCATAGTCAGTCCACTCCCCAGGCTCTACTGGGAACGAACTGCTCTGATACCAACTTGTAACGACCCAACTCCCAGTATGCCATGGTCATACAAGAAGCTAAGTGTTACCAACTTGTTCTTCCTAATTATTAACTATCACTTAATATATGAGCCTGTTCCTTGTTAGAACGTTGTCAATTTTACGAGTAACTTTTTTTTTGTTGCAGATGTTCAAGTAAAATAAGCAAGCATACACTGAGAGCAATTAAAGCAAGCATAGAGAAATATAGAAATATAGTAGATAATATACATCATGTACACTATAACAAAACATGTAGCGTTTACACAAGATCAAGTCAGTTTCCATCCTCGTCATCCTACGTAGCTAATGTTTACACGACACTCCCAGGGCCTGGCCCATACAAAAAGCCGCTAGACTGGCACCCAGGCTAGCCTAACCACTATATAGCTCCTAGCTCTCGGGTGTACTAACACAAGTGAGAGACTATCTATCCGATAATGTTAGACTAGAGTGTCATCAAAAGAATGCCCCTTCCGCGGTCCAACTATATCTACTCGTGGCCGTTCGGAGAATCGCCGTGTGGCTCGTCCATCTCCTCATCCTGCTCAATTTCTATCTCAGGATCCTCCTCCTCCTCATCATCCGCAGCAACAACTATACCCTCAGATCCACCAGAAAACACTGCTGTCACTATGTACAAAACCATTCGCGAGCACAGGTCCGTTCGCGTATATAGGAGCTACCCCACCGTCCGGTAGTGCCGGCTCATCAGGCTGTGGAAAATCAGGGATCGGCTCAGGAGGAAAGTCCCACTCTGGTGGTATCACAGGTACGTAGTCACCAGCTAACTCGGGCTCATCAGGAACGATAGGCTCAGGTTCCACCTCATTCAAAGGTTGAGCTGGTATAGGGTGCTCGGGGTCATCAGGAAAAGGATGTACCGGTGCGTCGGGATGTAGCCAGGATAAGGGAAAGTCGTAAGGAGCATCAGGGTCAAAATGCGGGCTAGACAGAGGATGTTGAAAGGCTCGATTAGGTAACGCATATCGTCTAATACGAGGCTCCAATCCCATGATGAAATAACTGTGATATACCGAATCCTCGTAGACGTAAGGGTCCTCGAACTCATAGAAGATCACGCCCGTCTCCATCTGAGGGGGAGGAAGGGAGAGAAGGGGGTAAGAACTAGGGAGTTCTTAGTAGGGTCGGGGTTATTAGTTACGTTCATTTATTTGGGGTCGATTAACAGACAAATAACATAATATAGCGAAAGAATACAAGAAAATAAAACATAGAAATAGCATACAAGCAGACAAACACAAAGAAATAGATCACACACAGAAAGGAATGCAACAGAGAATGATGCGCAGACAAGAATGATGCATGTCTAGTCCTAGTACAGGCCATGAGCTCATGTGTCGGTTAGCACCTGCATTCCCGACATTTATCCGGTCACGAATTCCCGATATCCCGGATACGATTTTCCGTTCAAATAAATGTGCATGTAATTATTAGCAGCTCTATTGAGACAGCCTCTGCATTCTACTCGCAGGAAATATTCTCTTGGGAACGAAAACTTACTGTAGGTATCCTAGTTTCCCTACAGAAGCTCTTGTGAACGGAAAATTGCTGTAGGTATCCTAGTTTCCCTACAGAAGCTCTTGGGTTGCCTCAAGCAACAGATCATCACATAATCATTCTCATTATCATCATTCATCATCATTCTCATTAATCATCATCATTTTCATATTCTTATGCAGTACCTCTTTCTTTCTCTGTTCAATCATTCTGTACAAACTTTACATCTTTCACTTTTACAACATCTTAATTCAAACCATCTTTATCAAATTACTCTTTTCTCTTGATCTCTTTTCTCTATTCTGGTTACTCTGTTCTCTGTATCTCTTTACTCTGCTCTGGTTACTCTTTTCTCTGCTTAACGTACGTATTTAAAGTTTATGTAAATCTCGGTATGAATAGTTTGCCTGTCCCAAGTATAGGTTCATTAAGTCTATACTGAAACAGTTTAACTTTTCATACAATACCTAACCCTAGTCGCAACTCAAGGACTAACTATGTTGCCCTAGTTCGTTCACTAATGTCTGTCTGCTTTTCTGTCATTAAAACTTTACAGACTTTTTCTTCGATTTTTATCTTTTCTTCAACTTTTATCTTTTATTTATCTTTGCCTCACTAATATGTTCATACCACTCCCTAAGTGTTTTATGAAGGTAATTATGAGATTCTGCACTTAAAATTGTCTTTCTAAAGCTTTTACAGAAAACTGCCTTTTCTGCATTATTTTATTATTTTTATTAAAATATTATTTTTAATTAAATATTATTATTTAATATTTTATTATTATTTATTATTTTATTATTAAATTTTCGAAAATTAACTCACTTTTACTTTTAACCTTTAAAATTTACTTTTTACCCCGGTAACTTTTAATATTTCTACTTTAACCACCCTAACTTTCAGAAATTACCAAATAACCCCTTAAACACCAAAATAATTACTTCCTTGCCCTTTCTAAGATCTAAAAGGTGTTCTTCAATGTTCTTCACCACACTCAAATGTTCTTCATGTTCTTCATATATTCTTCAAATTCTTTCTCTGTTTTTACCCGTTTTTCAGTCTTTTCAGCAACCGATTTTTACTATAATTCATAATAAATTAGCAGCCACTAAAACCCCATCTTTTCTACATGATTTCATCACAAATTGAACCTCAATTTAAGCCTAGGGTTTCGTTTTTCCAGCTGCTCCAAGAACATGAACATAAAGCTTGCATTTCATCAAATTTCATCAAAATTTCACCAAATTTTCACCAAGAATCAATCATATATGCAACCAATTTTTAGCACAGCCAAATAATACTACATTCACACATCTCAAACACAAATAATCAAGATTAATTTCGTGACACCCTACCTGGTTTTGCTGCTCTTAATTCAATCAAACTTTCAGGTGGTCCTTAAGCACTTTTTCCTCCTAAATCACACCAAGAAACACATATTTAACCATGTTTCCTTGAAACCGAATCAAAAGAGAGATGGTGCAGCCAACTCACCTTGATCCCAGCCTTGATAAGTCATATGATCATGTAGAGAAAGAAGAGAGGATCATTTTGGTCGGATTGGAATTTTGATTTGAGTTTTAGTTCAGCAGAAATCAAGCTTTGAAGATTTGGAACTAAGAACTTTTCTCTCTTTTTCTCTCTACCTATTTTCGGCCAAAAAGTGAAAATGAGCCAGCCTTGGGGGTTTTGGGGGTGTAGGGTGAGTTGTGATTGGTTGGCTTGGAGGTGGATTAAAATAATATTAAAATATCTCAGGTGTATAACTACTAAAACTAGGTGTATCGGAACACTTGCAAAAACATCTCTAAAAATTATTTTCTGAGCTACTAGCATAAATGACACTAGTAACATTTTTAGTATAAGAATAAGACATGAATAATGATGCCTTGGCATTGCTAAAGTCATCAGAGAGTGCTGGTGCTAAGCTGCACCAGTAAACTGTGAACCCGGTTAAACCGATTTTCTGTTTTTAACTAAAACTAACCAGGTAACCTTATAATATCATTCAAGAAACATTTATTACTAATATAATGATAATATTACCCTATTATCTCTCTTCTCTCATGAATCGAGTCTGGTTCGTCAAACTGAGACTATTTACGAAAAACCGGATCAAAACTCCTAATCGATACGGTTCAAAAACTATGTTCTTCGTAACTGCATTATCGAGCTTGCCCCATAAAAAGTTCTAGCTTAAAGATGACATAATGACAATTAGGATTGAGATACTTGATAATATATCAAAGCTTCTCCCCTTACTGATCCTCCGGAGTTCTCCGTACTTTCAGAAAAGATCTCGCGTACTCGAAAACCGGGGTTGTTACATTCTACCCTCCTAAAAGAAAATTTTGCCCTCAAAATTTCAGTTACCTGAGAATAGATACGGGTAATCAGCTTTCATCTTATCCTCCAGTTCCCAAGTGTGTTCTTCTTCTCCTCTTTGTCCCCAAGCTACTTTGACTAAGCGAACAGTCTTGCCTCTCAGCTGCTTATCACTTCTTTCTACGATCTGAACTGGTGATGCTTGATATGTCAAATCGTTTCGTAACTGTACTGTCTCTGGTGTTAAAATGTGACTCTCGTCGGGAATATATTTCTTAAGTTGCGAGACATGAAAAACATCATGAAGGTTTGATAGATATGGAGGAAGGGCTACTTGATAAGCTACTAGACCGACTCTTTTAAGTATTTGGAAAGGTCCTATGTATCGAGGGTTAAGCTTTTTAGTCTTAAGGGCTCTACCTATTCCAGTAGTCGGGGTTACTTTAAGAAATACATGGTCTCCCTCACTAAACTCTAAGGGTCTACGTTTATTATCGGCATAGCTCTTTTGACGACTCTGTGCTGTCTGGATCTTCTGGCGAATCCCCTTTATCTTCTCAGTAGTTTCTTGCACTAAGTCTGGACCCAAGACACTAGCTTCTCCATCATCATTCCAACACAATGGTGTCTGACATCTCCTTCCATAGAGAGCTTCATATGGTGCCATCCCGATACTTTGTTGGTAACTGTTATTGTAGACGAACTCGACCAACGGCAAATATTTATCCCAACTACCTTGGTTATCCATCACACAAGATCTTATCATATCTTCCAATGTCTGGATTGTCCGCTCTGATTGTCCGTCTGTCTGAGGATGGTATGCTGTACTCATATGCAATTCTGTTCCTAAAGCTTTCTGGAAAGCTCCCCAGAATCTGGAAGTAAACCTCGGATCTCGGTCTGAAACAATTGATGAAGGTATTCCGTGCAATCGTACGATTTCTTGAATATATATCCGTGCCAGCCTTTCTAAGGTATAATCAACTCGAATTGGAAGGAAGTGCGCTGATTTTGTCAACCTGTCCACAATTACCCAAATGGCATCGTGTCCTGTTGAAGTCCTTGGCAATCCCATAACAAAATCCATAGTGATCTGCTCCCATTTCCATTGTGGTATTTCTAAGGGTTGCAGGGTTCCTGACGGTTTCTGGTGTTCCACCTTCACCTTCTGGCAAGTTAAACATTTTGAGACATAATCAGCTACCTCTTTGTTTAAACCCGGCCACCAGAACATTTGTTTCAAATCCTGATACATCTTTGTTACTCCAGGATGCATAGAAAATCTACTTTGATGAGCTTCTACAAGAATCCTTTGCCGTAAATCTCCAGAGCTAGGCACACAAATTCTGTTCTTGTATCTCCAGAGACTGCTACGATCTAGTCTTACAGCTTCTGGTTCTTCTACTTTCATCCGTCTCAGCGTCGTCATCATTTCTGAGTCCTGTGCTTGTGCTTGCTGAATCCTAATCTTAAAATCTGGTGTTATATGCAATTGGGCCAAACAGACTCCACTTAACGTCTCAGTCATAGCCAACTTAAGGTCCTCAAATTCCGCAAGTAACTTCTCTTCCTTTATCATCATCCAAGAGATACTCAAATTCTTCCTGCTCAAGGCGTCTGCCACCACGTTTGCTTTTCCTGGGTGATAACTTAACTTAAAATCATAATCCTTCAGGAACTCCATCCACCTCCGCTGTCGCATATTAAGATCCTTCTGGTCAAAGATATACTTTAAACTTTTGTGGTCAGAGAAAACTTCTAGTTGAGCTCCATACAAATAGTGCCTCCAAATCTTCAGAGCAAACACCACTGCAGCCAACTCTAAGTCATGCGTCGGATAATTTCGTTCATGAGGTCTCAGTTGCCGGGAAGCATAAGCCACCACATTTTTGTCTTGCATCAGCACACAGCCAAGTCCTTTATGAGAGGCGTCACAGTATACTTCAAAAGGTTTCTGTGGGTCGGGTAGTACTAATACAGGTGCAGTTGTTAACTTCTCCTTAAGCATCTTGAAACTTCTATCACACTCAGCCGTCCAAACGAACGGAACTTCCTTTCGTGTAAGGTAAGTCAAAGGTAAGGCTATCTGTGAAAATCCTTTGATGAACCTCCGGTAATATCTAGCAAGTCCGAGAAAACTCCGAACTTCTGTAACGGTCGTAGGTGGTTCCCATTGCACTACTGCTTCAATTTTTGAAGGATCCACTGCAATTCCTCCCTGTGATATAACATGTCCCAAAAATGCCACCTTCTCTGTCCAGAACTCGCACTTTGATAGTTTAGCATATAACTTTCGAGTCCTCAGTATCTGCAATACAGCCCTTAGATGCTCTTCATGCTCTCCTTCTGTCTTCAAATAAATGAGAATATCGTCTATGAAAACTACTACGAACTGATCAGGGTACGGACGGAAAATACGATTCATGTAATCCATGAAAATCGCGGGAGCATTAGTTAGTCCAAACGACATAACCGTATACTCATAGTGACCATATCGAGTTCTAAATGCAGTCTTCGGTATATCTGATTCTTTCACTCGAATCTGGTGATAGCCTGATCGCAAATCAATCTTCGAAAACACAGTTGCACCTTTTAACTGATCCATCAAGTCATCTATTCGTGGAAGTGGGTACTTGTTCTTGATAGTGACTTTATTTAACTGTCGGTAATCTACACAAAGTCTCATTCCACCATCCTTCTTCTTTACTAGCAATACCGGAGCTCCCCAAGGTGATGCACTGGGACGAATAAATTTCTTGCCAAGTAGCTCATCCAACTGCTTCTTCAATTCTGCAAGTTCCAGTGGTGACATCCGGTACGGTGCTATGGAAATCGGTCCGGTTCCAGGTACAAGTTCAATGCTGAATTCTATCTCTCGCTGAGGAGGAAACTCAGGTATGTCGTCCGGGAAAACATCAGGAAATTCCTTCACCACTCGGATTTGTTCTAAGCTTACTTCACTGTCATTTGAGCTAGCCGTTAACAGAACGTACCCCTCACAATCACTCCCGTTTAAGGTAACTCTTACAGAATTCAGATATAAGGTATATGACAAAAATGGTTTAATATCTAAACTATCAGACGGAATAATAGCAGTTCTTTCATAGTAATCAAGGAAAATATGATACTTAGATAACCAATCTAGCCCTAGAATAACTTCTAGACCACATGGAGGCAAACAGATTAAATCATGTATGGAAGTCCTATTCCTAATAGTAAATGGTACTTGCAGGCACACTAGACTGGTCAAAGCATTTTGGGATGCAGGTGTATGAACAATTAGATCAAAGTTCAACTCAGAGAAATCTAGTCCCAACTCACGAGCAACAGTTAAAGAAACAAAGGAATGCGATGCACCCGAATCATATAGTACAGTTAGAGATCGATTCTTGACGTAACACTGACCTTGGATCAGGGCGTCTGATTGCTAAGCATCATCAGCAGTCATGGCAGACACTCGACCTTATTGCTGGGTTCGCACTGGATTCTGAACAAACTTTCTTGGGTAGATCCTAGCTGTGTGTCTAGATTCTTTATAAGTAAAACAAGCGTTCATTCCTTACAGCATCCAAATCTAACATGGCCATAGCCATGGAAATCATAACAGCTATGAGGATAGCTGTACCTCGCATCGATTTGTCGTTTAGAGCTCGATAAAACTATGCCTATTCGCAGTCATTAAGGTCCTATCCGCACCAAACAATCAACATTAAGGTGATCAGTCTTAATATTTCAAGTAAGGCACGAACACTCCCAAAATGAGCACTCATAGACATTCATGCCAAATGTATCTTGAAGATACCCTAACAGCATGAGACACACAAACAGAGCATGCAATGAAGCATAGTCAGTCCACTCCCCAGGCTCTACTGGGAACGAACTGCTCTGATACCAACTTGTAACGACCCAACTCCCAGTATGCCATGGTCATACAAGAAGCTAAGTGTTACCAACTTGTTCTTCCTAATTATTAACTATCACTTAATATATGAGCCTGTTCCTTGTTAGAACGTTGTCAATTTTACGAGTAACTTTTTTTTGTTGCAGATGTTCAAGTAAAATAAGCAAGCATACACTGAGAGCAATTAAAGCAAGCATAGAGAAATATAGAAATATAGTAGATAATATACATCATGTACACTATAACAAAACATGTAGCGTTTACACAAGATCAAGTCAGTTTCCATCCTCGTCATCCTACGTAGCTAATGTTTACACGACACTCCCAGGGCCTGGCCCATACAAAAAGCCGCTAGACTGGCACCCAGGCTAGCCTAACCACTATATAGCTCCTAGCTCTCGGGTGTACTAACACAAGTGAGAGACTATCTATCCGATAATGTTAGACTAGAGTGTCATCAAAAGAATGCCCCTTCCGCGGTCCAACTATATCTACTCGTGGCCGTTCGGAGAATCGCCGTGTGGCTCGTCCATCTCCTCATCCTGCTCAATTTCTATCTCAGGATCCTCCTCCTCCTCATCATCCGCAGCAACAACTATACCCTCAGATCCACCAGAAAACACTGCTGTCACTATGTACAAAACCATTCGCGAGCACAGGTCCGTTCGCGTATATAGGAGCTACCCCACCGTCCGGTAGTGCCGGCTCATCAGGCTGTGGAAAATCAGGGATCGGCTCAGGAGGAAAGTCCCACTCTGGTGGTATCACAGGTACGTAGTCACCAGCTAACTCGGGCTCATCAGGAACGATAGGCTCAGGTTCCACCTCATTCAAAGGTTGAGCTGGTATAGGGTGCTCGGGGTCATCAGGAAAAGGATGTACCGGTGCGTCGGGATGTAGCCAGGATAAGGGAAAGTCGTAAGGAGCATCAGGGTCAAAATGCGGGCTAGACAGAGGATGTTGAAAGGCTCGATTAGGTAACGCATATCGTCTAATACGAGGCTCCAATCCCATGATGAAATAACTGTGATATACCGGATCCTCGTAGACGTAAGGGTCCTCGAACTCATAGAAGATCACGCCCGTCTCCATCTGAGGGGGAGGAAGGGAGAGAAGGGGGTAAGAACTGGGGAGTTCTTAGTAGGGTCGGGGTTATTAGTTACGTTCATTTATTTGGGGTCGATTAACAGACAAATAACATAATATAGCGAAAGAATACAAGAAAATAAAACATAGAAATAGCATACAAGCAGACAAACACAAAGAAATAGATCACACACAGAAAGGAATGCAACAGAGAATGATGCGCAGACAAGAATGATGCATGTCTAGTCCTAGTACAGGCCATGAGCTCATGTGTCGGTTAGCACCTGCATTCCCGACATTTATCCGGTCACGAATTCCCGATATCCCGGATACGATTTTCCGTTCAAATAAATGTGCATGTAATTATTAGCAGCTCTATTGAGACAGCCTCTGCATTCTACTCGCAGGAAATATTCTCTTGGGAACGAAAACTTACTGTAGGTATCCTAGTTTCCCTACAGAAGCTCTTGTGAACGGAAAATTGCTGTAGGTATCCTAGTTTCCCTACAGAAGCTCTTGGGTTGCCTCAAGCAACAGATCATCACATAATCATTCTCATTATCATCATTCATCATCATTCTCATTAATCATCATCATTTTCATATTCTTATGCAGTACCTCTTTCTTTCTCTGTTCAATCATTCTGTACAAACTTTACATCTTTCACTTTTACAACATCTTAATTCAAACCATCTTTATCAAATTACTCTTTTCTCTTGATCTCTTTTCTCTATTCTGGTTACTCTATTCTCTGTATCTCTTTACTCTGCTCTGGTTACTCTTTTCTCTGCTTAACGTACGTATTTAAAGTTTATGTAAATCTCGGTATGAATAGTTTGCCTGTCCCAAGTATAGGTTCATTAAGTCTATACTGAAACAGTTTAACTTTTCATACAATACCTAACCCTAGTCGCAACTCAAGGACTAACTATGTTGCCCTAGTTCGTTCACTAATGTCTGTCTGCTTTTCTGTCATTAAAACTTTACAGACTTTTTCTTCGATTTTTATCTTTTCTTCAACTTTTTATCTTTTATTTATCTTTGCCTCACTAATATGTTCATACCACTCCCTAAGTGTTTTATGAAGGTAATTATGAGATTCTGCACTTAAAATTGTCTTTCTAAAGCTTTTACAGAAAACTGCCTTTTCTGCATTATTTTATTATTTTTATTAAAATATTATTTTTAATTAAATATTATTATTTAATATTTTATTATTATTTATTATTTTATTATTAAATTTTCGAAAATTAACTCACTTTTACTTTTAACCTTTAAAATTTACTTTTTACCCCGGTAACTTTTAATATTTCTACTTTAACCACCCTAACTTTCAGAAATTACCAAATAACCCCTTAAACACCAAAATAATTACTTCCTTGCCCTTTCTAAGATCTAAAAGGTGTTCTTCAATGTTCTTCACCACACTCAAAGTGTTCTTCATGTTCTTCATATATTCTTCAAATTCTTTCTCTGTTTTTACCCGTTTTTCAGTCTTTTCAGCAACCGATTTTTACTATAATTCATAATAAATTAGCAGCCACTAAAACCCCATCTTTTCTACATGATTTCATCACAAATTGAACCTCAATTTAAGCCTAGGGTTTCGTTTTTCCAGCTGCTCCAAGAACATGAACATAAAGCTTGCATTTCATCAAATTTCATCAAAATTTCACCAAATTTTCACCAAGAATCAATCATATATGCAACCAATTTTTAGCACAGCCAAATAATACTACATTCACACATCTCAAACACAAATAATCAAGATTAATTTCGTGACACCCTACCTGGTTTTGCTGCTCTTAATTCAATCAAACTTTCAGGTGGTCCTTAAGCACTTTTTCCTCCTAAATCACACCAAGAAACACATATTTAACCATGTTTCCTTGAAACCGAATCAAAAGAGAGATGGTGCAGCCAACTCACCTTGATCCCAGCCTTGATAAGTCATATGATCATGTAGAGAAAGAAGAGAGGATCATTTTGGTCGGATTGGAATTTTGATTTGAGTTTTAGTTCAGCAGAAATCAAGCTTTGAAGATTTGGAACTAAGAACTTTTCTCTCTTTTTCTCTCTACCTATTTTCGGCCAAAAAGTGAAAATGAGCCAGCCTTGGGGGTTTTGGGGGTGTAGGGTGAGTTGTGATTGGTTGGCTTGGAGGTGGATTAAAATAATATTAAAATATCTCAGGTGTATAACTACTAAAACTAGGTGTATCGGAACACTTGCAAAAACATCTCTAAAAATTATTTTCTGAGCTACTAGCATAAATGACACTAGTAACATTTTTAGTATAAGAATAAGACATGAATAATGATGCCTTGGCATTGCTAAAGTCATCAGAGAGTGCTGGTGCTAAGCTGCACCAGTAAACTGTGAACCCGGTTAAACCGATTTTCTGTTTTTAACTAAAACTAACCAGGTAACCTTATAATATCATTCAAGAAACATTTATTACTAATATAATGATAATATTACCCTATTATCTCTCTTCTCTCATGAATCGAGTCTGGTTCGTCAAACTGAGACTATTTACGAAAAACCGGATCAAAACTCCTAATCGATACGGTTCAAAAACTATGTTCTTCGTAACTGCATTATCGAGCTTGCCCCATAAAAAGTTCTAGCTTAAAGATGACATAATGACAATTAGGATTGAGATACTTGATAATATATCAAAGCTTCTCCCCTTACTGATCCTCCGGAGTTCTCCGTACTTTCAGAAAAGATCTCGCGTACTCGAAAACCGGGGTTGTTACATTCTACCCTCCTAAAAGAAAATTTTGCCATAATAGCCTCATCTTCGGAAGGCCCCTCCGATTTTTTTTTACGTTGTGCTTATCGGTTTTTTTTCCAGTTTTTTTCCTGTTTTTTTTTACGTTGTGTTGACCGTTTTTTTTTACATTGTGCTGACCGAATTTTTTCCATTTTTTTACATTGTGCTGACCGGTTTTTTTTTTTTTTTGCGTTGTGCTGACCCTTGTTCATTAAATGACGCTATCCAGAGGAGGACACCTAAAGGCGAGCCGTAATGGCCTCATCTTCGGCAGGCTCCTCCGATTTTTTTTTAATGTTGTGCTGACACTTGTTCTTTAAATGATGCTATCCCGAGGAGGACACCTAAAGGGGAGCCGTAATGACCTCATATTCGCAGGATCCTCCGATTTTTTTCCCTTTTTTTTTACGTTGTGCTGACCCTTGTTCTTTAAATGACATCCAGAGGAGGACACCTAAAGGCGAGCCGTAATGGCCTCATCTTCAGTAGGCTCCTCCGATTTTTGTTTTTTTTTTTTTACGTTGTGCTGATTGGTTTTTTTTTTCATTTTTTTTACGTTGGGCTGAAAGTTTTTTTTTACGTTGTGCTGACCGATTTTTTTCCAATTTTTTTTTTTACGTTGTGCTGGCCGTTTTTTTCGGTTGTGCTGACCAATTTTTTTTGCGTTGTGCTGACTCTTGTTCTTTAAATGACGCTATCCAGAGGAGGACACCAAAAGGCGAGCCGTAATGGCCTCATCTTCGGCAGGCTCCTTCGATTTTTTTTCGTTGTGCTGACCGGTTTTTTTCCAATTTTTTTTTACGTTGTGCTGACCCTTGTTCTTTAAATGACGCTATCCAGAGGAGGACCCCTAAAGGCGAGCCGTAATGGCCTCATCTTCGGCAGGCTCTTCCGATTTTTTTTACGTTGTGCTTATCGGTTTTTTTCCATTTTTTTAGGATGTGCTGACCGGTTTTTTTTTTTTTACATTGTGCTGACCCTTGTTCTTTAAATGACGCTATCCAGAGGAGGACACCTAAAGGCGAGCCGTAATGGCCTCATCTTCGGCAGGCTCCTCCGAATTTTTTTTACGTTGTGCTGACCCTTGTTCCTTAAATGACGCAACCCAGAGGAGGACACCTAAAGGCAATCCGTAATGGCCTCATCTTAGGCAGGCTCCTCCGATTTTTTTTTATGTTGTGCTGACCCTTGTTCTTTAAATGACATCCAGAGGAGGACACCTAAAGGCGAGCCATAATAGCCTCATCTTCGGAAGGCTCCTCCGATTTTTTTTTACGTTGTGCTGACCGATTTTTTTCCATTTTTTTTACATTGTGCTGACATATTTTTATCCATTTTTTTAGGTTGTGCTGACCGGTTTTTTTTTTTTTGCGTTGTGCTGACCCTTGTTCATTAAATGACGCTATCCAGAGGAGGACACCTAAAGGTGAGCCGTAATGGCCTCATCTTTCGCAGGCTCCTCCGATTTTTTTCTGTTTTTTTTACGTTGTGCTGACCCTTATTCTTTAAATGACATCCAGAGGAGGCCACCTAAAGGCGAGCCATAATGGCCTCATCTTTGGTAGGCTCCTCTGATTTTTTTTTTACGTTGTGCTGATCGGTTTTTTTTCCATTTTTTTTACGTTGAGCTGACAGGTTTTTTTTTTTTACGTTGTGCTGACCGGTTTTTTTTCTTTTTTTTGGGCTGTGCTGACCGGTTTTTTTCCAATTTTTTTTTACGTTGTGCTGACCGTTTTTTTCGGTTGTGCTGACCGGTTTTTTTTCCAGTTTTTTTTTACGTTGTGCTGAGCCTTGTTTTTTAAATGACGCTATCCAGAGGAGGACACCAAAAGGCGAGCCGTAATGACCTCATCTTCGGCAGGCTCCTCCGATTTTTTTTCGTTGTGCTGACCGGTTTTTTTCCAGTTTTTTTTACGTTGTGATGACCCTTGTTCTTTAAATGACGCTATCCAGAGGAGGACACCTAAAGGTGAGCCGTAATGGCCTCATCTTCGGCAGGCTCCTCCGATTTTTTTTACGTTGTGCTGACCGGTTTTTTCCCTTTTTTTAGGTTGTGCTGACCGTTTTTTTTTTCATTGTGCTGACCCTTGTTCTTTAAATGATGCTATCTAGAGGAGGACACCTAAAGGCGAGCCGTAATGGCCTCATATTTGGCAGGCTCCTCTGATTTTTTTTTGTTTTCGTTGTGCTAACCGGTTTTTTTCCAGTTTTTTTTTACGTTGTGCTGACCAGTTTTTTTTTTTTTTTTACGTTGAGTTGACCCTTGTTCTTTAAATGGCGCTATCTAGAGGAGGATACCTAAAGGCGAGCCGTAATGGCCTCATCTTCGGCATGCTCTTCCATTTTTTTTTTACGTTGTGCTGACTGATTTTTTTTCCAGTTTTTTTTTACGTTGTGCTGACCCTTGTTCTTTAAATGACGCTATCCAGAGGAGGACACCTAAAGGCGAGCCGTAATGGCCTCATCTTCGGCAGGCTCCACCGATTTCGTTTTTTACGTTGTGCTCACCGATTTTTTTCCATTTTTTTGACGTTGTGCTGACCAGTTTTTTCCATTTTTTTAGGTTGTGCTTACTGGTTTTTTTTTTTTTTTTACGTTGTGCTGACCCTTATTCTTTAATGACGCTATTAGAGGAGGACACCTAAAGGCGAGCCGTAATGGCCTCATCTTCGGCAGGCTCCTCCGATTTTTTTATGTTGTGCTGACCAGTTTTTTTCCAATTTTTTTTTCGTTGTGATGACTGGTTTTTTTCCATTTTATTAGGTTGTGCTGACCGTTTTTTTTTTTACGTTGTGCTGACCCTTGTTCTTTAAATGACGATATCTAGAGGAGGACACCTAAAGGCGAGCCGTAATGGCCTCATCTTTGGCAGGCCCCTCCGATTGTTTTTTTACGTTGTGCTGACCCTTGTTCCTTAAATGACGCTATCCAGAGGAGGACACCTAAAGGCAAGCCGTAATGGCCTCATCTTCGGCAGGCTCCTCCGATTTTTTTTTTACGTTGTGCTGACCCTTGTTCTTTAAATGACATCCAGAGGAGGACACCTAAAGGTGAGCCATAATAGCCTCATCTTCGGTAGGCTCCTCTGATTTTTTTTACGTTGTGCTTAACGGTTTTTTTTCCAGTATTTTTTTACGTTGTGCTGACCGGATTTTTTTTTTACGTTGTGCTGACCAGTTTTTTTCCTTTTTTTTTACATTGTGCTGACCAGTTTTTTCCATTTTTTTAGGTTGCGCTGACCGGTTTTTTTTATGTGTTGTGCTGACCCTTGTTCATTAATTGACGCGATCCAGAGGAGGACACCTAAAGGCAAGCTGTAATGGCCTCATCTTCGGCAGGCTGCTCCGATTTTTTTTAACGTTGTGATGACCCTTGTTCTTTAAATGACGCTATCCCGAGGAGGACACCTAAAGGGGAGCCGTAATGGCCTCATCTTCGCAGGCTCCTCCGATTTTTTCCCTTTTTTTTACGTTGTTCTGACCCTTGTTCTTTAAATGACATCCAGAGGAGGACACCTAAAGGCAAGCCGTAATGGCCTCATCTTCGTTAGGCTCCCTCGATTTTTGTTTTTTTTTATACGTTGTGCTGATCGGTTTTTTTCCATTTTTTACGTTGTGATGACCGGTTTTTTTTCTTTTTTTGGGCTATGCTGACCGGTTTTTTTCCAGTTTTTTTTTACGTTGTGCTGATCGTTTTTTTCGGTTGTGCTGACCGGTTATTTTTCCAGTTTTTTTCTGTTGTGCTGACTTTTGTTTCTTTAAATGACGCTATCTAGAGGAGGACACCAAAAGGCGAGCCGTAATGGCCTCATCTTTGGCAGGCTCGTCCGATTATTTTTCGTTGTGCTGACCGGTTTTTTTCCAATTTTTTTTTACATTGTGCTGACCCTTGTTCTTTAAATGACGCTATCCAGATGAGGACACCTAAAGGCGAGCCGTAATGGCCTCATCTTCGGCAGGCTCCTCCGATTTTTTTACGTTGTGCTGACCGATTTTTTTCCAGTTTTTTTTACGTTGTGCTGACCGATTTTTTTCCATTTTTTTAGGATGTGCTGCCTGGTTTTTTTTTACATTGTGCTGACCCTTGTTCTTTAAATGATGCTATCCAGAGGAGGACACCTAAAGGCGAGCCGTAATGACCTCATCTTTGGCAGGCTCCTCCGATTTTTTTTCGTTTTGCTGACCGGTTTTTTTTCCAGTTTTATTTTACGTTGTGCTGACCGGTTTTTTTTTTTTTTTTTTTTTTTTACGTTGAGTTGAGCCTTGTTCTTTAAATGGCGCTATCCAGAGGAGGATACCTAAAGGCGAGCCGTAATGGCCTCATCTTCGGCAGGCCCCTCCGATTGTTTTTTTACGTTGTGCTGACCCTTGTTCCTTAAATGACGCTATCCAGAGGAGGACACCTAAAGGCAAGCCGTAATGGCCTCATCTTCGGCAGGCTCCTCCAATTTTTTTTTTTTACGTTGTGCTGACCCTTGTTCTTTAAATGACATCCAGAGGAGGACACCTAAAGGTGAGCCAAAATAGCCTCATCTTCGGTAGGCTCCTCTGATTTTTTTTACGTTGTGCTTAACGGTTTTTTTTCCAGTTTTTTTTCCAGTATTTTTTTACGTTGTGCTGACCGGTTTTTTTTTTTTACGTTGTGCTGACCAGTTTTTTTCCTTTTTTTTACATTGTGCTGACCAGTTTTTTTCCATTTTTTTAGGTTGCGCTGACCGATTTTTTTTATGTGTTGTGCTGACCCTTGTTCATTAAATGATGCGATCCAGAGGAGGACACCTAAAGGCAAGCCGTAATGGCCTCATCTTCGGCAGGCTGCTCCGATTTTTTTTAACGTTGTGATGACCCTTGTTCTTTAAATGACGCTATCCCGAGGAGGACACCTAAAGGGGAGCCGTAATGGCCTCATCTTCGCAGGCTCCTCCGATTTTTTCCCTTTTTTTACGTTGTTCTGACCCTTGTTCTTTAAATGACATCCAGAGGAGGTCACCTAAAGGCAAGCCGTAATGGCCTCATCTTTGTTAGGCTCCCTCGATTTTTTGTTTTTTTTATACGTTGTGCTGATCGGTTTTTTTCCATTTTTTTTACGTTGTGCTGACCGGTTTTTTTTCTTTTTTTTTGGGCTGTGCTGACCGGTTTTTTTCCAGTTTTTTTACGTTGTGCTGATCATTTTTTTCGGTTGTGCTGACCGGTTATTTTTCCAGTTTTTTTTTGTTGTGCTGACTTTTGTTTCTTTAAATGACGCTATCTAGAGGAGGACACCAAAAGGCGAGCCGTAATGGCCTCATCTTTGGCAGGCTCGTCCGATTATTTTTCGTTGTGCTGACCGGTTTTTTTCCAGTTTTTTTTTTACATTGTGCTGACCCTTGTTCTTTAAATGACGCTATCCAGAGGAGGACACCTAAAGGCGAGCCGTAATGGCCTCATCTTCAGCAGGCTCCTCCGATTTTTTTTACGTTGTGCTGACCGATTTTTTTCCAGTTTTTTTACGTTGTGCTGACCGATTTTTTTCCATTTTTTTAGGATGTGCTGACTGGTTTTTTTTTTTACATTGTGCTGACCCTTGTTCTTTAAATGATGCTATCCAGAGGAGGACACCTTAAGGCGAGCCGTAATGACCTCATCTTTGGCAGGCTCCTCCGATTTTTTTCGTTTTGCTGACCGGTTTTTTTTTCCAGTTTTTATTTACGTTGTGCTGACCGGTTTTTTTTTTTTTTTATGTTGAGTTGAGCCTTGTTCTTTAAATGGCGCTATCCAAAGGAGGATACCTAAAGGCGAGCCGTAATGGCCTCATCTTCGGCATGCTCTTCCGATTCTTTTTTACGTTGTGCTGACTGATTTTTTTCCAGTTTTTTTTACGTTGTGCTGACCCTTGTTATTTAAATGATGCTATCCAGAGGAGGATACCTAAAGGCGAGCCGTAATGGCCTCATCTTCGGCATGCTCTTCCGATTTTTTTACGTTGGGCTGACTGATTTTTTCCAATTTTTTTTTACGTTGTGCTGACCCTTGTTCTTTAAATGACGCTATCCAGAGGAGGACACCTAAAGGCGAGCTGTAATGGCCTCATCTTCGGCAGGCTCCACCGATTTCTTTTTTACGTTGTGGTCACCAGTTTTTCTCCATTTTTTGATGTTGTGCTGACCAGTTTTTTCCATTTTTTTAGGTTGTGCTTACCGGTTTTTTTTTTTTTACGTTGTGCTGACCCTTGTTCTTTAATGACGCTATCCAGAGGAGGACACCTAAAGGCGAGCCGTAATGGCCTCATCTTTGGCAGGCTCCTCCGATTTTTTTTTTACGTTGTGCTGACCCTTGTTCCTTAAATAACTCTATCCAGAGGAGGACACCTAAAGGCGAACCGTAATGGCCTCATCTTCGGCAGGCTCCTCCGATTTTTTTACGTTGTGCTGACCATTGTTCTTTAAATGACATCCAGAGGAAGATACCTAAAGGCGAGCCATAATAGCCTCATCTTCGTTAGGCTCCTCCATTTTTTTTACGTTGTGCTTATCGGTTTTTTTTCCAGTTTTTTTTTACGTTGTGCTGACAGGTTTTTTTTTTACGTTTTGCTGACCGGTTTTTTCGATTTATTTTATATTGTGCTGATCGGTTTTTTCCATTTTTTTTAGGTTGTGCTGACCGTTTTTTTTTTTACGTTGTGCTGACCCTTGTTCATTAAATGACGCTATCCAGAGGAAGGCACCTAAAGGCGAGCCGTAATGGCCTCAACTTCGGCAGGCTCCTCCGATTTTTTTTAACGTTGTGCTGGCCCTTGTTCTTTAAATGACGCTATCCCGAGGAGGACACCTAAAGGGGAGCCGTAATGGCCTCATCTTCGGCAGGCTCCTCCGATTTTTTTTCGTTTTTTTTACGTTGTGCTGACCCTTGTTCTTTAAATGACATCCAGAGGAGGACACCTAAAGGCGAGCCGTTATGGCCTCATCTTCGGTAAGCTCCTCCGATTTTTGTTTTTTTTGTTTTACGTTGTGCTGATCGGTTTTTTTCCTTTTTTATGTTGGGCTGACCGTTTTTTTACGTTGTGCTGACCGGTTTTTTTTTTTTTTTTTGGGCTGTGCTGACCGGTTTTTTTCTAGTTTTTTTTACGTTGTGCTGACCGTTTTTTTAGGTTGTGCTGACCGGTTTTTTTTCCAGTTTTTTTTACGTTGTGCTGACCCTTGTTCTTTAAATGACGCTATCCAGAGGAGGACACCTAAAGGCGAGCTGTAATGGCCTCATCTTCGGCAGGCTCCACCGATTTCTTTTTTACGTTGTGGTCACCGGTTTTTCTCCATTTTTTTGATGTTGTGCTGACCAGTTTTTTCCATTTTTTAGGTTGTGCTTACCGGTTTTTTTTTTTTACGTTGTGCTGACCCTTGTTCTTTAATGACGCTATCCAGAGGAGGACACCTAAAGGCGAGCCATAATGGCCTCATCTTTGGCAGGCTCCTCCGATTTTTTTTTTTACGTTGTGCTGACCCTTGTTCCTTAAATAACTCTATCCAGAGGAGGACACCTAAAGGCGAGCCGTAATGGCCTCATCTTCGGCAGGCTCCTCCGATTTTTTTACGTTGTGCTGACCATTGTTCTTTAAATGACATCCAGAGGAAGATAGCTAAAGGCGAGCCATAATAGCCTCATCTTCGTTAGGCTCCTCCATTTTTTTTTACGTTGTGCTTATCGGTTTTTTTTCCAGTTTTTTTACGTTGTGCTGACAGGTTTTTTTTTTACGTTTTGCTGACCGGTTTTTTTCGATTTATTTTATATTGTGCTGATCGGTTTTTTTCCATTTTTTTAGGTTGTGCTGACCGGTTTTTTTTTACGTTGTGCTGACCCTTGTTCATTAAATGATGCTATCCAGAGGAAGGCACCTAAAGGCGAGCCGTAATGGCCTCAACTTCGGCAGGCTCCTCCGATTTTTTTTAACGTTGTGCTGGCCCTTGTTCTTTAAATGACGCTATCCCGAGGAGGACACCTAAAGGGGAGCCGTAATGGCCTCATCTTCGGCAGGCTCCTCCGATTTTTTTTCGTTTTTTTTACGTTGTGCTGACCCTTGTTCTTTAAATGACATCCAGAGGAGGACACCTAAAGGCGAGCCGTTATGGCCTCATCTTCGGTAAGCTCCTCCGATTTTTTGTTTTTTTTTTTGTTTTACGTTGTGCTGATCGGTTTTTTTCCTTTTTTTATGTTGGGCTGACCGTTTTTTTTTACGTTGTGCTGACCGGTTTTTTTCTTCTTTTTTGGGATGTGCTGACCGGTTTTTTTCTAGTTTTTTTTTACGTTGTGCTGGCCGTTTTTTTAGGTTGTGCTGACCGGTTTTTTTTCCAGTTTTTTTACGTTGTGCTGACCCTTGTTCTTTAAATGACGCTATCCAGAGGAAGACACCTAAAGGCGAGCCGTAATGGCCTCAGCTTCGGCAGGCTCCTCCGATTTTTTTTCGTTGTGCTGACCGATTTTTTTCCTATTTTTTTTACGTCGTTCTGACCCTTGTTCTTTAAATGACGCTATCCAGAGGAGGACACCTAAAGCCGAGCCGTAATGGCCTCATCTTTGGCAGGCTTCTCCAATTTTTTTCGTTGTGCTGACCGGTTTTTTTTCGTTGTGCTGTCCGGTTTTTTTTCGAGTTTTTTTTTTTGTGTTGACCCTTGTTCTTTAAATGACGCTATCCAGAGCAGGACACCTAAAGGCGAGCCGTAATGGCCTCATCTTCGGCAGGCTCCTCCGATTTTTTTTACGTTGTGCTCACCGGTTTTTTTTTCATTTTTTACGTTGTGCTGACATGTTTTTTTCCATTTTTTTTAGGTTGTGCTTACTGGTTTTTTTTTATGTTGTGCTGACCCTTGTTCTTTAAATGACGCTATCTAGAGGAGGACACCTAAAGGCGAGCCGTAATGGCCTCATCTTCGGCATGCTCCCCCGATTTTTTTTTACGTTATGCTGACCGATTTTTTTTCCAGTTTTTTTTTATGTTGTGCTGACTAGTTTTTTTTCGTCGTGATGACCAGTTTTTTTCCATTTTTTTAGGTTGTGCTGACCGGTTTTTTTTTTTTTACGTTGTGCTGACCCTTTTTCTTTAAATGACGATATCCAGAGGAGGACACCTAAAGGCGAGCCATAATGGCCTCATCTTCGGCAAGCTCCTCCGATTTTTTTTTACGTTGTGCTGACCCTTGTACCTTAAATGACGTAATCCAGAGGAGGACACCTAAATGCGAGCCGTAATGGCCTAATCTTCGGCAGGCTCCTCCGATTTTTTTTTACGTTGGTTGACCCTAGTTCTTTAAATGACATCCAGAGGAGGACACCTAAAGGCGAGCCATATTAGCCTCATCTTCGGTAGGCTCCTCCGATTTTTTTTTACGTTGTGCTGATCGGTTTTTTCAGGTTTTTTTTAGTTTTTTTTTTTTACGTTTTGCTGACCATTTTTTTTTACGTTGTGCTGATCGGTTTTCTTCCAATTTTTTTACATTGTGCTGACCGGTTCATTTCCATTTTTTTAGGTTGTGCTGACCGGTTTTTTTTTTTTACGTTGTGCTGACCCTTGTTCTTTAAATGACGATATCCAGAGGAGGACACCTAAAGGCGAGCCGTAATGGCCTCATCTTCGGTAGGCTCCTCCGATTTTTTTTTACGAAGTGCTGACCCTTGTTCCTTAAATAACTCTATCCAGAGGAAGGCACCTAAAGGCGAGCCGTAATGGCCTCAACTTCGGCAGGCTCCTCCGATTTTTTTAACGTTGTGCTGGCCCTTGTTCTTTAAATGACGCTATCCCGAGGAGGACACCTAAAGGGGAGCCGTAATGGCCTCATCTTCGGCAGGCTCCTCCGATTTTTTTCCGTTTTTTTACGTTGTGCTGACCCTTGTTCTTTAAATGACATCCAGAGGAGGACACCTAAAGGCGAGCCGTTATGGCCTCATCTTCGGTAAGCTCCTCCGATTTTTGTTTTTTTTTTTGTTTTACGTTGTGCTGATCGGCTTTTTTCCTTTTTTTATGTTAGGCTAACCAGTTTTTTTTACGTTGTGCTGACCGATTTTTTTTCTTTTTTTGGGCTGTGCTGACCGGTTTTTTTCTAGTTTTTTTTTACGTTGTGTTGACCGTTTTTTTTAAGTTGTGCTGACCGATTTTTTTTCCAGTTTTTTTACGTTGTGCTGACCCTTGTTCTTTAAATGACGCTATCCAGAGGAGGATACCTAAAGGCGAGCCGTAATGGCCTCATCTTCGGCAGGCTCCTCCGATTTTTTTTTCATTGTGCTGACCGGTTTTTTTCCTGTTTTTTTTTACGTTGTTCTGACCCTTGTTCTTTAAATGACGCTATCTAGAGGAGGACACCTAAAGCCGAGCCGTAATGGCCTCATCTTTGGCAGGCTTCTCCAATTTTTTTCGTTGTGCTGTCCGATTTTTTTCGAGTTTTTTTTTGTGCTGACCCTTGTTCTTTAAATGACGCTATCCAGAGCAGGACACCTAAAGGCGAGCCGTAATGGCCTCATCTTCGGCATGCTCCCTCGATTTTTTTTTACATTATGCTGACTGATTTTTTTCCAGTTTTTTTACGTTGTGCTGACTAGTTTTTTTCGTCGTAATGACCGGTTTTTTCCATTTTTTAGGTTGTGCTGGCCGGTTTTTTTTTTTTTTTTACGTTGTGCTGACCCTTTTTCTTTAAATGACGATATCCAGAGGAGGACACCTAAAGGCGAGCCGTAATGGCCTCATCTTCGGCAGGCTCCTCCGATTTTTTTTTACGTTGTGCTGACCCTTGTACCTTAAATGACGTAATCCAGAGGAGGACACCTAAATGCGAGCCGTAATGGCCTAATCTTCGGCAGGCTCCTCCGATTTTTTTTACGTTGGTTGACCCTAGTTCTTTAAATGACATCCAGAGGAGGACACCTAAAGGCGAGCCATATTAGCCTCATCTTCGGTAGGCTACTCCGATTTTTTTTTTTACGTTGTGCTGATCGGTTTTTTTCAGATTTTTTTTAGTTTTTTTTTTACATTTTGCTGACCGTTTTTTTTACGTTGTGCTGATCGGTTTTCTTCCAATTTTTTTACATTGTGCTGACCGGTTCATTTCCATTTTTTATGTTGTGCTGACCAGTTTTTTTTTTTACGTTGTGCTGACCCTTGTTCTTTAAATGACGATATCCAGAGGAGGACACCAAAAGGCGAACCGTAATGGCCTCATCTTCGGCAGGCTCCTCCGATTTTTTTTTTACGTTGTGCTGACCCTTGTTCCTTAAATAACTCTATCCAGAGGAGGACACCTAAAGGCGAGCCGTAATGGCCTCATCTTCGGCAGGCTCCTCCGATTTTTTTTTACGTTGTGCTGACCCTTGTTCTTTAAATGACACCCAGAGGAAGATACCTAAAGGCGAGCCATAATAACCTCATCTTCGTTAGGCTACTCCGTTTTTTGTACGTTGTGCATATCGGTTTTTTTTCCAGTTTTTTTTTACGTTGTGCTGACAGTTTTTTTTTACGTTGTGCTGACCAGTTTTTTTTCCATTTATTTTATATTGTGCTGACCGGTTTTTTTCCATTTTTTTAGGTTGTGCTGACCGGTTTTTTTTTACGTTGTGCTGACCCTTGTTCATTAAATGACGCTATCCAAAGGAAGGCACCTAAAGGCGAGTCGTAATGGCCTCAACTTCGGCAGGCTCCTCCGATTTTTTTTAACGTTGTGCTGGCCCTTGTTCTTTAAATGACGCTATCCCGAGGAGGACACCTAAAAGGGAGCCGTAATGGCCTCATCTTCGCCAGGCTCCTCCGATTTTTTTCCGTTTTTTTTACGTTGTGCTGACCGTTGTTCTTTAAATGACATCCAGAGGAGGACACCTAAAGGCGAGCCGTTATGGCCTCATCTTCGGTAGGTTCCTCTGATTTTTTGTTTTTTTTTTACGTTGTGCTAATCGGTTTTTTTCCTTTTTTTATGTTGGGCTGACCGGTTTTTTTTTTACGTTGTGCTGACCGGTTTTTTTTTCTTTTTTTGGGTTGTGCTGACCGATTTTTTCTAGTTTTTTTTACGTTGTGCTGACCGTTTTTTTAGGTTGTGCTGACCGGTTTTTTTTCCAGTTTTTTTTTACGTTGTGCTGACCCTTGTTATTTAAATGACACTATCCAGAGGAGGACACCTAAAGGCGAGCCGTAATGGCCTCATCTTCGGCAGGCTCCTCCGATTTTTTTTTCGTTGTGCTGACCGATTTTTTTCCTGTTTTTTTTTACGTTGTTCTGACCCTTGTTCTTTAAATGACGCTATCCAGAGGAGGACACCTAAAGCCGAGCCGTAATGGCCTCATCTTTGGCAGGCTTCTCCAATTTTTTTTTCGTTGTGCTGACCGATTTTTTTCGTTGTGCTGTCCAATTTTTTTTCGAGTTTTTTTTTGTGCTGACTCTTGTTCTTTAAATGACGCTATCCCGAGGAGGACACCTAAAGGGGAGCCGTAATGGCCTCATCTTCGGCAGGCTCCTCCGATTTTTTTTCCATTTTTTTACGTTGTTCTGACCCTTGTTCTTTAAATGACATCCAGAGGAGGACACCTAAAGGCGAGCCGTTATGGCCTCATCTTCGGTAGGCTCCTCCGATTTTTTGTTTTTTTTTTTTTTACGTTGTGCTTATCGGTTTTTTTCCTTTTTTTATGTTGGGCTGACCGTTTTTTTTACGTTGTGCTGACCGGTTTTTTTCTTTTTTTTGGGCTGTGCTGACCGGTTTTTTTCTAGTTTTTTTTACGTTGTGCTGACCGGTTTTTTTCCAGTTTTTTTACGTTGTGCTGACCCTTGTTCTTTAAATGACGCTATCCAGAGGAGGACACCTAAAGGCGAGCCGTAATGGCCTCATCTTCGGCAGGCTCCTCCGATTTTTTTTTCGTTGTGCTGACCGATTTTTTTCCTATTTTTTTTACGTTGTTCGGACCCTTGTTCTTTAAATGACGCTATCCAGAGGAGGACACCTAAAGCCGAGCCGCAATGGCCTCATCTTTGGCAAGCTTCTCCAATTTTTTTTTCGTTGTGCTGACCGATTTTTTTCGTTGTGCTGTCCGGTTTTTTTCGAGTTGTTTTTTTGTGCTGACTCTTGTTCTTTAAATGACGCTATCTAGAGCAGGACACCTAAAGGCGAGCCGTAATGGCCTCATCTTCGGTAGGCTCCTCCAATTTTTTTTTACGTTGTGCTCACCGATTTTTTTTATTTTTTACGTTGTGCTGACCGGTTTTTCCATTTTTTTTAGGTTGTGCTTACCGGTTTTTTTTTATGTTGTGCTGACCCTTGTTCTTTAAATGACGCTATCTAGAGGAGGACACCTAAAGGCGAGCCGTAATGGCCTCATCTTCGGCATGCTCCCCCGATTTTTTTTACGTTGTGCTGACCGATTTTTTTCCAGTTTTTTTTACGTTGTGCTGACCAGTTTTTTTTCGTCGTGATGACCGGTTTTTTTCCATTTTTTTAGGTTGTGCTGACCGGTTTTTTTTTTTTACGTTGTGCTGACCCTTGTTCTTTAAATGACGATATCTAGAGGAGGACACCTAAAGGCGAGCCGTAATGGCCTCATCTTCGGCAGGCTCCTCCGATTTTTTTTTACGTTGTGCTGACCCTTGTACCTTAAATGACGTAATCCAGAGGAGGACACCTAAAGGCGAGCCGTAAGGGCCTCATCTTCGGCAGGCTCCTCCGATTTTTTTTTACGTTGTGCTGACCCTTGTACCTTAAATGACGTAATCCAGAGGAGGACACCTAAATGCGAGCCGTAATGGCCTAATCTTTGGCAGGCTCCTCCGATTTTTTTTTACGTTGTTGACCCTAGTTCTTTAAATGACATCCAGAGGAGGACACCTAAAGGCGAGCCATATTAGCCTCATCTTCGGTAGGCTCCTCCGATTTTTTTTTTACCTTGTGCTGATCGGTTTTTTTCAGATTTTTTTTAGTTTTTTTTTTACGTTTTGCTGACCGTTTTTTTTTTACGTTGTGCTGATCGGTTTTCTTCCAATTTTTTACATTGTGCTGACCGGTTCATTTCCATTTTTTTAGGTTGTGCTGACCGATTTTTTTTTACGTTGTGCTGACCCTTGTTCTTTAAATGACGATATCCAGAGGAGGACACCTAAAGGTGAGCCGTAATGGCCTCATCTTCGGCAGGCTCCTCCGATTTTTTTTTTACGTTGTGCTGACCCTTGTTCCTTAAATAACTCTATCCAGAGGAGGACACCTAAAGGCGAGCCGTAATGGCCTCATCTTCGGCAGGCTCCTCCGATTTTTTTTACGTTGTGCTGACCCTTGTTCTTTAAATGACACCCAGAGGAAGATATCTAAAGGCGAGCCATAATAACCTCATCTTCGTTAGGCTACTCCGTTTTTTTTATGTTGTGCATATCGGTTTTTTTCCAGTTTTTTTTTTACGTTGTGCTGACAGTTTTTTTTTTACGTTGTGCTGATCGGTTTTTTCCATTTATTTTATATTGTGCTGACCGGTTTTTTTCCATTTTTTTAGGTTGTGCTGACCGGTTTTTTTTACGTTGTGCTGACCCTTGTTCATTAAATGACGCTATCCAAAGGAGGACACCTAAAGGCGAGCCGTTATGGCCTCATCTTCGGTAGGCTCCTCCGATTTTTTGTTTTTTTTTTACGTTGTGCTTATCGGTTTTTTCCTTTTTTATGTTGGGCTGACCGGTTTTTCTTTTACGTTGTGCTGACCGGTTTTTCTCTTTTTTTGGGCTGTGCTGACCGATTTTTTTCTAGTTTTTTTTTACATTGTGCTGACCGTTTTTTTAGGTTGTGCTGACCGATTTTTTTTCCAGTTTTTTACGTTGTGCTGACCTTGTTCTTTAAATGACGCTATCCAGAGGAGGACACCTAAAGGCGAGCCGTAATGGCCTCATCTTCGGCAGGCTCCTCCGATTTTTTTTCGTTGTGTTGACCGATTTTTTTCCTATTTTTTTTTACGTTGTTCGGACCCTTGTTCTTTAAATGACGCTATCCAGAGGAGGACACCTAAAGCCGAGCCGTAATGGCCTCATCTTTGGCAAGCTTCTCCAATTTTTTTTTCGTTGTGCTGACGGTTTTTTTCGTTGTGCTGTCCGGTTTTTTTTCGAGTTATTTTTTTGTGCTGACTCTTGTTCTTTAAATGACGCTATCTAGAGCAGGACACCTAAAGGCGAGCCGTAATGGCCTCATCTTCGGCAGGCTCCTCCGATTTTTTTTACGTTGTGCTCACCGGTTTTTTTTTATTTTTTACGTTGTGCTGACCGGCTTTTTTCCATTTTTTTAGGTTGTGCTTAACGGTTTTTTTTTATGTTGTGCTGACCGTTGTTCTTTAAATGACGCTATCTAGAGGAGGACACCTAAAGGCGAGCCGTAATGGCCTCATCGTCGGCATGCTCCCCCGATTTTTTACGTTGTGCTGACCGATTTTTTTCCAGTTTTTTTTACGTTGTGCTGACCAGTTTTTTTTCGTCGTGATGACCGGTTTTTTTCCATTTTTTTAGGTTGTGCTGACCGGTTTTTTTTTTTTACGTTGTGCTGACCCTTGTTCTTTAAATGACGATATCTAGAGGAGGACACCTAAAGGCGAGCCGTAATGGCCTTATCTTCGGCAGGCTCCTCCGATTTTTTTTACGTTGTGCTCCCTTATACCTTAAATGACGTAATCCAGAGGAGGACACCTAAATGCGAGTCGTAATGGCCTAATCTTCGGCAGGCTCCTCCGATTTTTTTTTTACGTTGGTTGACCCTAGTTCTTTAAATGACATCCAAAGGAGGACACCTAAAGGCGAGCCATATTAGCCTCATCTTCGGTAGGCTCCTCCGATTTTTTTTTTCACGTTGTACTGATCGGTTTTTTTTCAGTTTTTTTAGTTTTTTTTTTACGTTTTGCTGACCGTTTTTTTTTACGTTGTGCTGATCGGTTTTTTTCCAATTTTTTTCCATTGTGCTGACCGGTTCATTTCCATTTTTTTAGGTTGTGCTGACCGGTTTTTTTTTAACATTGTGCTGACCCTTGTTCATTAAATAACGCTATCCCGAGGAGGACACCTAAAGGGGAGCCGTAATGGTCTCATCTTCGGCAGGCTCCTCCGATTTTTTTTCGTTTTTTTTTACGTTGTCCTGACCCTTTTTCTATAAGTGACATCCAGAGGAGGACACCTAAAGGCGAGCCGTAATGGCCTCATTTTCGGTAGGCTCCTCCGATTTTTTGTTTTCTTTTTACGTTGTGCTGACCGGTTTTTTTTTACGTTGTGCTGACCGGTTTTTTCATTTTTTTTGGGCTGTGCTGACTGGTTTTTTTCCAGTTTTTTTTTACGTTGTGCTGACCATTTTTTAGGTTGTGCCTTCCTGTTTTTTTTCCAGTTTTTTTTTACGTTGTGCTGACCCTTGTTCTTTAAATGACGCTATCCAGAAGAGGACACCTAAAGGAGCCATAATGGCCTCATCTTCGGCAGGCTCCTCCGATTTTTTTTCGTTGTGCTGACCGTTTTTTTTCCAGTTTTTTTTCGTTGTGCTGATCGGTTTTTTTTCCAGTTTTTTTTGTGCTGATCCTTGTTCTTTAAATAACGCTATCCAGAGCAGGACAACTAAAGGCGAGCCGTAATGGCCTCATCTTCGATAGACTCTGATTTTTTTCGTTGTGGTGACGGTTTTTTTCCAGCTTTTTTTTACGTTGTGCTGACCTTGTTCTTTAAATGACGATATCCAGAGGAGGACACCTAAAGGCAAGATGTAATGGCCTCATCTTCGCAGGCTCCTCCGATTTTTTTTTTACGTTGTGCTGACCCTTGTACCTTAAATGACGCAATCCAGAGGAGGACACCTAAATGCGAGCCGTAATGGCCTCATCTTCTGCAGGCTCCTCCGATTTTTTTTCGTTGTGCTGACCAGTTTTTTTCCAGTTTTCTTTTTCGTTCTGCTGACGTGTTTTTTTCCAGTTTTTTTGTGCTGACCCTTGTTCTTTATATGACGCTATGCAGAGCAGGACAACTAAAGGCGAGCCGTAATGGCCTCATCTTCGACAGGCTCCTCTGATTTTTTTTTCGTTGTGGTGACCGATTTCTTTCCAGTTTTTTTTTAAGTTGTGCTGACTATTGTTTTTTAAATGACGCTATCCAGAGGAGGACACCTAAAGGCGAGCCATAATGGCCTCATCTTCGGCAGGCTCCTCCGATTTTTTTTATGTTGTGCTGACCGGTTTTTTTCCAGTTTTTTTTACGTTGTGCTTACCGGATTTTTCCATTTTTTAGGTTGTGTTGACTGGTTTTTTTTTACATTGTGCTGACCCTTATTCTTTAAATGACGCTATCCAGAGGAGGACACCTAAAGGCAAGCCGTAATGGCCTCATCTTCGGCATGCTCCTCCGATTTTTTTTTACGTTGTGTTGACCAATTTTTTCCAAGTTTTTTTTCCATTTTTTTACATTGTTCTGACCAGTTTTTTTTTACGTTGTGCTGACCGGTTTTTTTCCAATTTTTAGGTTGTGCTGACCGGTTTTTTTTATACGTTGTGCTGACCCTTGTTCTTTAAATGACGCTATCCAGAGGAGGACACCTAAAGGCGAGCTGTAATGGCCTCATCTTCGGTAGGCTCCTCCGATTTTTTTTTACGTTGTGCTGATCGGTTTTTTTCCATTTTTTTATACGTTGTGCTGACTGGTTTTTTTTACCGTTGTGCTGACCAGTTTTTTTTTACATTGTGCTGACGGTTTTTTTTCCATTTTTTAGGTTGTGCTGACTGGTTTTTTTTTTTATGTTGTGTTGACCCTTGTTCTTTAAAAGACGTTATCCAGAGGAGGACACCTAAAGGCGAGCCACAATGGCCTCATCTTCGGCAGGCTCCTCCGATTTTTTTTTTAACGTTGTGCTGACCGGTTTTTTTCCATTTTTTTACGTCGTGCTGACCGGTTTTTTTCCATTTTTTAGATTGTGCTGACCGGTTTTTTATTTTTTTATTTTTTTACGTTGTGCTGACCCTTGTTCTTTAAATGACGCTATCCAGAGGAGGACACCTAAAGCCGAGCTGTAATGGCCTCATCTTCGGCAGGATCCTCAATTTTTTTATTTTTTTCGTTGTGCTGACCGATTTTTTTTCCAGTTTTTTTTTTTGTGCTGACCCTTGTTCTTTAAATGATGCTATCCAGAGGAGGACACCTAAAGGCGAGCCGTAATGGCCTCATCTTCGGCAGGCTCCTCTGATTTTTTTTATGTTGTGCTGTCTGCTTTTTTTCTTTTTTTTTGGGTTGTGCTGACCGGTTTTTTTCCTTTTTTTTTACGTTGTGCTGACCAGTTTTTTTCCATTTTATTTAGGTTGTGCTGACCGTTTTTTTTTATGTTCTGCTGACCCTTATTCTTTAAAAGACGCAATCCAGAGGAGGACACCTAAAGGCGAGCCGTAATGGCCTCATCTTCTGCAGGCTCCTCCGATTTTTTTAGGTTGTGCTGATCCTTGTTATTTAAATGACATCCAGAGGAGGAAACCTAAAGGCGAGCCGTAATGGCCTCATCTTCGGTAGGCTCCTCCGATTTTTTTTTAAGTTGTGCTGATCGGTTTTTTTTTCATTTTTTTTATACATTGTGCTGACCGTTTTTTTTATGTTGTGCTGAAAGATTTTTTCCATTTTTTTAGGTTATGCTAACCAGTTTTTTTTTACGTTATGCTGGCTCTTGTTCTTTAAATGACGCTATCCAGAAGAGGACACCTAAAGGCGAGCCGTAATGGCCTCAACTTCGGCAGGCTCCTCCGATTTTTTTTACGTTGTGCTGACCATTTTTTTTCCTTTTTTTACGTTGTGCTGACTGGTTTTTTTCCATTTTTTTAGGTTGTGCTGATCGTTTTTTTTTTTACGTTGTACTAAGCCTTGTTCTTTTAATGACGCTATCGAGAGGAGGACACCTAAAGGTGAGCCGTAATGGCCTCATCTTCGGCAGGCTCCTCCGATTTTTTTTATGTTGTGCTGACCGATTTTTTTACATTGTGCTGACCGGTTTTTTTCCATCTTTTAGGTTTTGCTGACGGGTTTTTTTTTATGTTGTGCTGACCCTTGTTCTTTTTATGACGCTATCCAAAGGAAAACACCTAAAGGCGACCCATAATGGTCTCATCTTCGGCAGGCTCCTCCGATTTTTTTTACGTTGTGCTGACCGATTTTTCCATTTTTTTACCTTGTGCTGACCAGTTTTTTCTATTTTTTTAGGTTGTGCTGACCGTTTTTTTTTTACGTTGTGCTGACCCTTGTTCTTTAAATGACGCTATCCCAAGGAGGACACCTAAAGGCGAGCCGTAATGGCCTCATCTTCGGCAGGCTCCTCTGATATTTTTTTCGTTGTGCTGACCGGTTTTTTTTCAGTTTTTTTTAAGTTGTGCTGACCCTTGTTCTTTAAATGACATCCAGAGGAGGACACCTAAAGGCGAGCCATAATGGACTTATCTTCGGTAGGCTCCTCCGACTTTTTTTTACGTGTGCTGATTGGTATTTTTCCATTTTTTTATACGTTGTGCCGATCAGTTTTTTTTTGCGTTGTGCTGACCGATTTTTTCCTTTTTTTAGGTTGTGCTGACCCTTGTTCTTTAAATGACGCTATCCAGAGGAGGACACCAAAAGGCGAGCCGTAATGGCCTCATCTTCGGCAGGCTCCTCCAATTTTTTTTACGTTGTGCTGACCGGTTTTTTTTCATTTTTTTAACGTTGTGCTGACTGGTTTTTTCCATTTTTTTAGGTTGTGTTGACCAGCTTTTTTTTCGTTGTGCTGACCCTTGTTCTTTAAATGACGCTATCCAGAGGAGGACACCGAAAGGCGAGCCGTAATGGCCTCATCTTCGGCAGGCTCCTCCAATTTTTTTACGTTGTGCTGACCGGTTTTTTTCATTTTTTTTACGTTGTGCTGACTGGTTTTTTTTCCATTTTTTTAGGTTGTGTTGACCAGTTTTTTTTTTACGTTGTGCTGACCCTTGTTCTTTAAATGACGCTATCCAGAGGAGGACACCTAAAGGCGAGCCGTAATGGCCTCATCTTTCGCAGGCTACTCCGATTTTTTCTACGTTGGGCTGACTGGTTTTTTTCCATTTTTTTAGGTTTTTTTTTACGTTTTGCTGACCGTTTTTTTTTTACGTTGTGCTGATCGGTTTTCTTCCAATTTTTTACATTGTGCTGACCGGTTCATTTCCATTTTTTAGGTTGTGCTGACCGGTTTTTTTTTTTACGTTGTGCTGACCCTTGTTCTTTAAATGACGATATCCAGAGGAGGACACCTAAAGGTGAGCCGTAATGGCCTCATCTTCGGCAGGCTCCTCCGATTTTTTTTTACGTTGTGCTGACCCTTGTTCCTTAAATAACTCTATCCAGAGGAGGACACCTAAAGGCGAGCCGTAATGGCCTCATCTTCGGCAGGCTCCTCCGATTTTTTTACGTTGTGCTGACCCTTGTTCTTTAAATGACACCCAGAGGAAAATATCTAAAGGCGAGCCATAATAACCTCATCTTCGTTAGGCTACTCCGTTTTTTTTTTATGTTGTGCATATCGGTTTTTTTTCCAGTTTTTTTTTACGTTGTGCTGACAGTTTTTTTTTTACGTTGTGCTGACCGGTTTTTTTCCATTTATTTTATATTGTGCTGACCGGTTTTTTTCCATTTTTTTAGGTTGTGCTGACCGGTTTTTTTTACGTTGTGCTGACCCTTGTTCATTAAATGACGCTATCCAAAGGAGGACACCTAAAGGCGAGCCGTTATGGCCTCATCTTCGGTAGGCTCCTCCGATTTTTTGTTTTTTTTTTACGTTGTGCTTATCGGTTTTTTCCTTTTTTATGTTGGGCTGACCGGTTTTTTTTTTACGTTGTGCTGACCGGTTTTTTCTTTTTTTTTTGGGCTGTGCTGACCGATTTTTTCTAGTTTTTGTTTACATTGTGCTGACCATTTTTTTTGGTTGTGCTGACCGATTTTTTTTCCAGTTTTTTACGTTGTGCTGACCCTTGTTCTTTAAATGACGCTATCCAGAGGAGGACACCTAAAGGCGAGCCGTAATGGCCTCATCTTCGGCAGGCTCCTCCGATTTTTTTTTCGTTGTGTTGACCGATTTTTTTCCTATTTTTTTTACGTTGTTCGGACCCTTGTTCTTTAAATGACGCTATCCAGAGGAGGACACCTAAAGCCGAGCCGTAATGGCCTCATCTTTGGCAAGCTTCTCCAATTTTTTTTTTCGTTGTGCTGACCGGTTTTTTTCGTTGTGCTGTCCGGTTTTTTTCGAGTTATTTTTTTGTGCTGACTCTTGTTCTTTAAATGACGCTATCTAGAGCAGGACACCTAAAGGCGAGCCGTAATGGCCTCATCTTTGGCAGGCTCCTCCGATTTTTTTACGTTGTGCTCACCGGTTTTTTTTATTTTTTTACGTTGTGCTGACCGGCTTTTTCCATTTTTTTTAGGTTGTGCTTAACGGTTTTTTTTATGTTGTGCTGACCGTTGTTCTTTAAATGACGCTATCTAGAGGAGGACACCTAAAGGCGAGCCGTAATGGCCTCATCTTCGGCATGCTCCCCCGATTTTTTTTACGTTGTGCTGACCGATTTTTTTCCAGTTTTTTTTACGTTGTGCTGACCAGTTTTTTTTTGTCGTGATGACCGGTTTTTTTCCATTTTTTTAGGTTGTGCTGACCGGTTTTTTTTTTTTTTTTACGTTGTGCTGACCCTTGTTCTTTAAATGACGATATCTAGAGGAGGACACCTAAAGGCGAGCCGTAATGGCCTTATCTTCGGCAGGCTCCTCCGATTTTTTTTTACGTTGTGCTCCCTTATACCTTAAATGACGTAATCCAGAGGAGGACACCTAAATGCGAGCCGTAATGGCCTAATCTTCGGCAGGCTCCTCCAATTTTTTTTTTACGTTGGTTGACCCTAGTTCTTTAAATGACATCCAAAGGAGGACACCTAAAGGCGAGCCATATTAGCCTCATCTTCGGTAGGCTCCTCCGATTTTTTTTTTCACGTTGTACTGATCGGTTTTTTTCAGTTTTTTTAGTTTTTTTTTACGTTTTGCTGACCGTTTTTTTTTACGTTGTGCTGATCGGTTTTTTTCCAATTTTTTTCCATTGTGCTGACCGGTTCATTTCCATTTTTTTAGGTTGTGCTGACCGGTTTTTTTTTTACATTGTGCTGACCCTTGTTCATTAAATAACGCTATCCCGAGGAGGACACCTAAAGGGGAGCCGTAATGGCCTCATCTTCGGCAGGCTCCTCCGATTTTTTTTCGTTTTTTTTTACGTTGTCCTGACCCTTTTTCTATAAGTGACATCCAGAGGAGGACACTGGTGCACGAAATTGCAATAACACTTTTGCAATCCTGCACAACTAACCAGCAAGTGCACTGGGTCGTCCAAGTAATACCTTGCGTGAGCAAGGGTCGATCCCACGGAGATTGTCGGCTTGAAGCAAGCTATGGTTATCTTGTAAATCTTAGTCAGGATATCAGAAATTATCAATATTGATTGTAAAAAGTAAAAGAACATGAAATGGTTACTTGTTTTGCAGTAATGGAGAATAGGTTAGGGTTTTGGAGATGCTCCATCTTCTGAATCTCTACTTTCCTACTGTCTTCTTCATCAAACACGCAAGTCTCCTTCCATGGCAAGCTCATGTAGGGTTTCACCGTTGTCAATGGCTACCTCCCATCCGCGCAGTGAAAGCTAATGCACGCACTCTGTCACAGTACTGTCAATCACCGGTTTGGTTCCCTCCCCTACCGGAATAGAATCCCTCTTTTGCGTCTGTCACTAACGCCCAGTAGGTTACAGGTTTGAAGCACATCACAGTCATTCAATCATTGAATCCTACTCAGAATACCACAGACAAGGTTTAGACCTTCCGGATTCTCTTGAATGCTGCCATCAGGTCCTGCCTATACCACGAAGATTCCGATTAAAGAACCCAAGAGATAACTACTCAATCTAAGATAGAACAGAGATGGTTGTCAGGCACGTGTTCATAGTTGAGAATGATGATGATTGTCACGGATCATCACATTCATCCGGATTAAGAACAAGTGTTATCTTAGAATGGAAGCAAGCATGATTGAATAAGAAACAGTAGTAATTGCATTAATCCATCAAGACACAGCAGAGCTCCTCACCCCCAACCATGGGTTTAGAGACTCATACTGTGGAAAGAAACGTGTAAAAAATGTTATGAGGTCATAAGGTCTGGATACAATGTCAAAAGATCCTATAAGTAGTAAACTAGTGTCCTAAGGTTTACAGAAATGAGTAAATGACAGAAAAATCCACTTCCGGGCCCACTTGGTGTGTGCTTGGGCTGAGCATTGAAGCTTTTATGTGTAGAGACGTTTTCTGGAGTTAAACGCCAGCTTTCATGTCAGTTTGGGCGTTTAACTCCAAATTTTATGCCAGTTCCGGCGTTTAACGCTGGAATTTCTGTAGGTGACTTTGAGCGCCGGTTTGGGCCATCAAATCTTGGGCAAAGTATGGACTATTATATATTGCTGGAAAGCCCAGGATGTCTACTTTCCAATGCCGTTGAGAGCGCGCCAATTGGGCTTCTGTAGCTCCAGAAAATCCACTTCGAGTGCAGGGAGGTCAGAATCCAACAGCATCTGCAGTCCATTTTGGTCTCTGGATCAGATTTTTGCTCAGGACCCTCAATTTCAGCCAGAAAATACCTGAAATCACAGAAAAACACACAAACTCATAGTAAAGTCCAGAAAAGTGAATTTTAATTAAAAACTAATAAAATATACTAAAAACTAACTAAAAGATACTAAAAACATACTAAAAACAATGCCAAAAAGCATACAAATTATCCGCTCATCACAACACCAAACTTAAATTGTTGCTTGTCCCCAAGCAACTGAAAATCAAATAGGATAAAAAGAAGAGAATATACTATAGACTCCAAAATATCAAAGAAACATAGCTCCAATTAGATGAGCGGGACTAGTAGCTTTTTGCCTCCGAATAGTTTTGGCATCTCACTCTATCCTTTGAAGTTCAGAATGATTGGCATCTATAAGAACTCAGAACTCAGATAATGTTATTGATTCTCTTAGTTAAGTATATTGATTCTTGAACATAGCCAGTGTATGAGTCTTGGCTGTGGCCCAAAGCACTCTGTCTTCCAGTATTACCACCGGATACATACATGCCACAGACACATAATTGGGTGAACCTTTTTAGATTGTGACTCAGCTTTGCTAAAGTCCCCAATTAGAGGTGTCCAGGGTTCTTAAGCACACTCTTTTGCCTTGGATCACAACTTTATTTCTTTTCTTTTTCTTTTCTTTTTTTTTCACTGCTTTTCTTGCTTCAAGAATCAATTTGATGATTTTTCAGATCCTCAATAACAGTTCTCTTTCTCATCATTCTTTCAAGAGCCAACAATTTTAACATTCTTAAAACAACAAATTCAAAAGACATATGCACTGTTCAAGCATTCATTCAGAAAACAAAAAGTATTGTCACCACATCAAGCTAATTCAACTAGTTTCAGAGATAAATTTCAAAATCCTGTACTTCTTGTTCTTTTGTGATTAAAGCATTTTTCTTTTAAGAGAGGTGATGGATTCATAGGACATTCATAGCTTTAAGGCATAAACTTAAATTTTATTAATTATGAACTAAGAACAAGACTCAATATAGATATAAGAAAATAGAAATAGGAATGGAAAACAAAACAAGAAAAACGAAAAAAAAAATAGGCTCCTAATGATAGAGGTTTCACAGAGTTAGGACTCAACAACCTTGATTTTGAGAAGTGGATGCTCCCTCAGCTTGAGAGGAGAGCTTTTGGCGTTTCATCTCTTGAATTTCACGCCCCTGCTTCTCTTGTTCCTTCAGCAATTTGCAGAGCATGCAGTTCTGATTCTGCTGTTCTTCCTTCAGTTGCTCCATAGTCTCTTGCAACTTGTTAATAGATGCTTCTAGGTTGGACCAGTAGTCAATTCTTGGGAATTCAGGGAGGAATTCCTGCGCCCTCCTCTTGATGGAGTTGTCTTGCACTTGTCCTTCCATTGACTTCTTGGTGATTGGATGTTCAATGGGTATGAACTCATCTACTCCCATCTTCACCCCAGCCTCTTTACAGAGCAAGGAAATCAAGCTTGGATAAGCCAATTTGGCTTCAGTGGAATTCTTATTTGCAATTGTGTAGATCTCACAAGCAATCACATGATGAACCTCCACTTCTTTTCCAAGCATAATGCAATGAATCATCACTGCCCTCTTGATGGTGACCTCAGAACGGTTGCTAGTGGGCAATATGGAACGCCCAATAAAGTCTAGCCAACCTCTTGCAATTGGCTTGAGGTCTCCCCTCTTGAGTTGGTTTGGGACACCCTTAGAATTGGTTATCCACTTAGTTCCAGGGAGGCATATGTCCTCTAGAACCTGATCCAACCCCTTATCTACTCTCACCATCCTCCTATTGAAGGAATCAGGATCATCTTGTAGTTGAGGTAGTTTGAAGATTCTCTTATTTTGTCCAGATGGAAGTATATAACTTTCCCTCTGACCATGGTTCTATGAGTATGGTAAGCAGTTCCAGTCATTCTCTGCTTATCTGTTAGCCACAGATTTGAGTAGAATTCCTGAACCATGTTCCTTCCAACCTTTGTCTCAGGATTGGTTAGAACTTCCCATCCTCTGTTTCGAATTTGCTCTTGAATCCCGGGTATTCATCTTCTTTCAGATCAAATTTAACTTCCGGGATCACTGACCTCAGACCATTATTTTATGATAATGGTCTTCATGTTCTTTGGTTAAGAACTTCTCCTCATTCCAAAGATTCTTTGGATTATTCTCTTTCTTGCCTCTTAAATTGGTTTGTTTTCCCTTAGGAGCCATGATATTGATGAATCTTGGCTTAGTGATCACGGAAAAGCACACCAAACTTAGAGGTTTGCTTGTCCTCAAGCAAAAGGAAAGAGAGAAGAGAGGGGGAGGAAGAGAAAATTCGAATGGTGTGGGCAAAAGGGTGTTCTAAACGTGAATTTATAAGGGAGGGGACAAGAGATTTCGAAAAAAATAAAAATTTGAAAGGAGATTTGAGAAGATATGAAAAGAAATTGAGAAAAGGGTGAGTTTTTGAAGAAGATTTGGGATTAATTTGAAATAGATTTGAAGAATGGTTTTGATTTGTGAAAATTTGAAAGTGAATAATGAAAGGTTGAAGTGCATTTATGTAGAAGAGTATGGTTAAAAAGAGGAAAGTTTGAAAAAAAATTGAGTTGAAAACAAAAATGTGGTCCCCCCACCTTTCTGGCGTTAAACGCCCAGAATGGCACCCATTCTGGCGTTTAACGCCCATTTGCTACCCCTTTTGGGCGTTTAACGCCCAGCCAGGTGCCCTGGCTGGCGTTAAACGCCAGAAATCCTTTATCACTGGGCGTTTTTCCAAAACGCCCAGGATGCTGCACACCTGGCGTTAAACGCCCAGAATGGTGCCCATTCTGGCGTTTAACGCCCAAAATGGTACCATTACTGGCGTTAAACGCCCAGAATGGTGCCCATTCTGGCGTTTAACGCCCAAAATGCCCCTTACTGGCGTTTTTTCGCCAGTAAGCTCATTTTCTCTGCTTTTTGAGCTGAATCCTTCTGTAACTCTGTGAATTCCTTCATTTTTGATACTTGCCTCTGTAAGAACTAATCATACAACTTTCTAATGACTGGGTTGCCTCCCAGCAGCGCTTCTTTACTGTCTTTAGCTGGACTTTCACTGAGAATCACTCAAGTCTCAGTTTTGAGCACTCCTGCTCAAAATTTCCTTCAAGATAGTGCTTGATTCTCTGTCCATTAACAATGAAATTCTTATCAGAATCAATATCCTGAAGCTCAACATATCCATATGGTGACACTCCTGTAATCACATACGGACCCCTCCATCGGGACTTGAGTTTTCCTGGAAACAGTTTGAGCCTGGAGTTGAAGAGCAGGACTTTTTGTCCTGGCTCAAAGACTCTGGTTGACAATCTCTTGTCATGCCACTTCTTTGCCTTCTCCTTATAAATTTTTGCATTTTCAAAGGCATTGAGTCTGAACTCCTCTAGCTCATTTAGCTGGAGCAGTCTTTTCTCACCAGCTAACTGTGCATCCATGTTTAGGAATCTGGTTGCCCAGTAGGCTTTATGTTCCAGTTCCACAGGCAAATGACAGGCCTTCCCATACACCAATTGGTATGGAGAGGTGCCTATAGGAGTCTTGAATGCTGTTCTGTATGCCCACAGAGCATCATCCAAGCTCTTTGCCCAATCCTTTCTTCGGGCCATTACAGTCCGTTCTAGGATTCTTTTTAGTTCTCTGTTAGAGACCTCTGCTTGCCCATTAGTCTGTGGATGATACGGAGTTGCCACTTTGTGGCTAATTCCATATCTGACCATAGCAGAGTATAGTTGTTTATTGCAGAAATGAGTGCCCCCATCACTGATTAGCACTCTGGGAACGCCAAATCTGCTGAAAATGTTCTTCTGGAGGAATTTCAGTACGGTCTTGGTATCATTAGTGGGTGTAGCAATTGCTTCTACCCACTTAGATACATAGTCCACTGCCACCAGAATGTAAGTGTTTGAGTATGATGGTGGGAATGGCCCCATGAAGTCAATTCCCCATACATCAAACAACTCTATCTCTAATATCCCTTGTTGAGGCATGGCATATCCATGAGGCAGGTTACCAGCTCTTTGGCAACTGTCACAGTTACGCACAAACTCTCGGGAATCTTTATAGAGAGTAGGCCAGTAGAAGCCACATTGGAGGACTTTAGTGGCTGTTCGCTCACTTCCAAAATGTCCTCCATACTGTGATCCATGGCAGTGCCATAGGATCCTCTGTGCTTCTTCTCTGGGTACACACCTGCGGATCACTCCGTCAGCACATCTCTTAAAGAGATATGGTTCATCCCAAAGGTAGTACTTGGCATCTGAAATTAATTTCTTTCTCTGCATGTAACTGTACTCTTTGGGTATGAATCTCACAGCTTTATAGTTGCAATGTCTGCAAACCATGGAGCTTCCTGAATGGCAAATAATTGCTCATCTGGGAAAGTCTCAGAAATCTCAGTAGAAGGGAGGGACGCCCCAACTACTGGCTCTATTCTGGACAGATGATCAGCTACCTGATTCTCTGTCCCTTTTCTGTCTCTTATTTCTATATCAAACTCTTGCAGAAGCAACACCCATCTGATAAGCCTGGGTTTTGAATCCTGCTTTGTGAGCAAGTATTTAAGAGCAGCATGGTCAGTGTACACAATCACTTTGGATCCTACTAGGTAGGATCTAAACTTGTCAATGGCATAAACCACTGCAAGTAATTCTTTTTCTGTGGTTGTGTAATTCTTCTGTGCATCATTTAGAACACGGCTGGCATAGTAAATGACATGCAGATGTTTATTATGCCTCTGTCCCAACACTGCACCAATGGCATGATCACTGGCATCACACATTAATTCAAATGGTAATGCCCAATCTGGTGCAGAGATGACTGGTGCTGTGACCAGCTTAGCTTTCAGGGTCTCAAATGCCTGCAGACACTCATTATCAAAGATAAATGGAGTGTCAGCAGCTAGCAGATTACTCAGAGGTTTGGCAATTTTCGAAAAATCCTTGATAAACCTTCTGTAAAATCCTGCATGTCCCAGAAAGCTTCTGATTGCCTTAACATTGGCAGGTGGTGGTAATTTTTCAATTACCTCTACCTTTGCCTTATCCACCTCTATTCCCTTGCTTGAAATTTTGTGCCCAAGGACAATTCCTTCAGTCACCATAAAGTGACATTTCTCCCAGTTTAAAACCAGGTTAGTCTCTTGGCATCTTTTCAGGACAAGTGATAGGTGGTTAAGACAGGAGCTGAATGAGTCTCCATATACTGAGAAGTCATCCATGAAGACTTCCAGAAATTTCTCTACCATATCTGAAAAGATAGAGAGCATGCACCTCTGAAAGGTTGCAGGTGCATTGCATAGACCAAAAGGCATCTCCTATAGGCAAACACGCCAGAAGGGCATGTGAATGCTGTTTTCTCTTGGTCCTGAGGGTCTACTGCAATTTGGTTGTAGCCTGAATAGCCATCCAAAAAGCAGTAGTAATCATGACCAGCTAGTCTTTCTAGCATTTGGTCTATGAATGGTAAAGGAAAATGATCCTTTCTGGTGGCTGTATTGAGTCTTCTGTAGTCAATACACATGCGCCACCCTGTGACTGTTCTTGTAGGAACCAGTTCATTTTTTTCATTATGAACCACTGTCATGCTCCTTTTTTGGGAACAACTTGGACAGGGCTCACCCAGGGGCTATCAGAAATAGGATAAATAATCCCAGCCTCTAGTAATTTAGTGACCTCTTTCTGCACCACCTCCTTCATGGCAGGATTTAGCCTCCTCTGTGGTTGAACCACTGGTTTGGCATATCCTCCAATAGGATCTTGTGCATGCATCTAGCTGGGCTAATGCCCTTGAGATCACTGATGGACCACCCAAGAGCTGTCTTGTGTGTCCTTAGCACTTTAATCAGTGCTTCCTCTTCCTGTGAATTTAAGGCAGAGCTTATAATCACTGGAAAAGTTTCACCTCTCCCAGAAATGCATATTTCAAGGATGATGGTAATGGTTTGAGTTCAGGCTTGGAGGCTTATCCTCCTCTTGGGGAATTTTCGAAAATTCCTTTGCCTCCTCTGGCTCTTCCTGATCAGTTTGAGCATCTTTGAAGATGTCCTCAAGCTCTGATTCCAGGCTTTCAGCCATATTGATCTCTTCTACCAGAGAGTCAATAATGTCAGCGTCCATGCAGTCCTCTGGTGTGTCTGGATGCTGCATAGCTTTTACAGCATTCAACTTGAACTCATCCTCATTGACTCTCAAGGTTACTTCCCCTTTTGCACATCAATGAGAGTTCGTCCAGTTGCTAGGAAAGGTCTTCCTAGAATGAGAGTTGCACTTTTGTGCTCCTCCATTTCCAGCACCACAAAGTCAGTTGGAAAGGCAAATGGCCCAACCTTGACATCATCTATTATGCCTGATGGGTGTTTAATGGAACCATCAGCAAGTTGGAGGCATATCCTGGTTGGTTTGACTTCTCCAGTCAACCCAAGCTTTCTGATAGTGGATGCAGGTATTAGATTGATGCTTGCTCCAAGATCACATAAGGCTATCTTGGTGCAGGCACCTTCTAATGTGCAGGGTATCATAAAGCTTCCAGGATCTTGAAGCTTTTCTGGTAAGCTTTTCAAAATGACTGCACTGCATTCTTCAGTGAGAAACACTTTTTCAGTTTCTCTCCAATCCTTCTTATGGCTTAAAATTTCTTTCATGAATTTAGCATAAGAAGGTATTGCTCAAGTGCCTCTGCAAACGGAATCTTTATTTCAAGAGTCCTTAAATAGTCTGCAAAGCGGGCAAATTGCTTATCCTGTTCCGCTTTGCGGAGTTTCTGAGGATAAGGCATCTTGGCTTGATATTCTTCAACCTTAGATGCTGCAGGTTTATTCCTTATAGAAGTGGTTGAAGAAGCCTTGTTAGAGGGATTACTGTCAGCACTCTCAGGTGTCTGATCTCCCTTTGGCGTTTGAACGCCAGGAATGGGTGAAGTTTGGGCGTTAAACGCCAACTTCTCTCCCTTTTCTGGCGTTTGAACGCTAGAACTGGGCAAGGAATGGGCGTTTAACGCCAGCTTTCCTTCCCTTTCTGGCGTTTGAACGCCAATATTCCTCTCTGGGCTCTTACTGTCCTCAGAGGGATTTTGATCAGAAGCTTGGTTGTCCTCTGTCAATTGTTCCTTGTTTGGCTTTTTGCTCTTTTGAACAGTGTTATTCAAGGTCTTCCCACTCCTCAATTGAACTGCTTGACACTCCTCTGTTATTTGTTTAGATATTTGCTGTTTTGCTTGATTCAACTGTAGTTC
Organism: Arachis stenosperma; assembly: GCF_014773155.1. NCBI lineage: Eukaryota > Viridiplantae > Streptophyta > Magnoliopsida > Fabales > Fabaceae > Arachis > Arachis stenosperma. The sequence goes on from NW_026651370.1 coordinate 1,903,259, forward strand.
TATGCTCTTATTAGCAACTTTAGTTTCATGGAGCATAACTTTAAATTCTGCTAACTGTTCTGTCATCAGGAGCAGTTGTTGATTAAGCTCATTCATCTGTTCCTGAGGATTAGGATCAGTGACTAATGCCATGACCTCCTCCTTTGGAACGAACTCATTGCTAGAGTACAAATATTGGTTTCTAGCAACAGTGTCTATAAGCTCTTGAGCTTCTTCAATTGTCTTCCTCATGTGTATAGATCCACAGCTGAGTGGTCTAAAGACATCTGAGCTTTTTCTGTAAGCCCATAGTAGAAAATGTCTAACTGTACCCATTCTGAAAACATTTCAGAGGGACATTTTCTTAGCATACCTCTATACCTCTCCCAGGCATTATAAAGGGATTCATTATCCTCTTGTTTAAAGCCTTGGATGTCCAGCCTTAGCTGTGTCATCCTTTTTGGAGGGTAAAAATGATTCAGGAATTTGTCTGATAACTGTTTCCATGTCTTTATGCTTGCTGTAGGTTGGTTATTTAACCACCTTTAGCTTGATCTTTTACAGCAAATGGAAACAGTAATAGTCTGTAGACATCCTGATCTACCTCTTTATCATGTACTGTGTCAGCAATTTGTAAGAACTGTGCCAGAAACTCAGTAGGTTCTTCCTGTGGAAGACCGGAATACTGGCAATTTTGCTGCACTATGATAATGAGTTGAGGATTTAGCTCAAAGCTGCTTGCTTTGATGGGAGGTATACAGATGCTACTCCCATATGCAGCTGTAATGGGGTTAGCATAAGACCCCAGAGTCCTCTTGGACTGATTAATTCCACTTAAGTCCATGATGGACAAAAGGGAAATGAGAATAATTGCAAAGAGATAAATTTTGTTTATTTTTATATTTTTTTTGAAATAACCGAAAAAAAAGAGAAATTTAAAATAAAATAAAATAAGATAAAAGAAAAATAAATAAAATTCGAAAATTTAAAAATAAAATAAGATCAAAGCAAATTGAGAACTGAATCAATTAGTGAAAAAAAAGATTTTGAAAACAACAATTAAGAAGATATGATTGAAAAATTTTTATGAAAAAGATTTGATTCTTAAAAAGAGGAAAGAGAAAAACACAAAAAGACACCAAACTTAAAATTTTAGAAAATCAAACACTAATTTTTTTCGAAAATTTTAAAGGAAAAACACAAAGAGGACACCGAACTTAGAACTTTTATGAATCAAAAAGGGACTAAGAACATGCAAAAACGAAAATTTTAAAAGAAAAATAAAAGCATGCAATTGACACCAAACTTAGAATATGAAACTAGACTCAACTAAAAGACTCTAAACCAACAAAAATAGTCCTAATCTAAGCACAAGATAAGCCGTCAGTTGTCCAAACTCGAACAATCCCCGGCAACGGCGCCAAAAACTTGGTGCACGAAATTGCAATAACACTTTTGCAATCCCGCACAACTAACCAGCAAGTGCACTGGGTCGTCCAAGTAATACCTTGCGTGAGCAAGGGTCGATCCCACGGAGATTTTCGGCTTGAAGCAAGCTATGGTTATCTTGTAAATCTTAGTCAGGATATCAGAAATTATCAATATTGATTGTAAAAAGTAAAAGAACATGAAATGGTTACTTGTTTTGCAGTAATGGAGAATAGGTTAGGGTTTTGGAGATGCTCCATCTTCTGAATCTCTACTTTCCTACTGTCTTCTTCATCAAACACGCAAGTCTCCTTCCATGGCAAGCTCATGTAGGGTTTCACCGTTGTCAATGGCTACCTCCCATCCGCGCAGTGAAAGCTAATGCACGCACTCTGTCACAGTACTGTCAATCACCGGTTTGGTTCCCTCCCCTACCGGAATAGAATCCCTCTTTTGCGTCTGTCACTAACGCCCAGTAGGTTACAGGTTTGAAGCACATCACAGTCATTCAATCATTGAATCCTACTCAGAATACCACAGACAAGGTTTAGACCTTCCGGATTCTCTTGAATGCTGCCATCAGGTCCTGCCTATACCACGAAGATTCCGATTAAAGAACCCAAGAGATAACTACTCAATCTAAGATAGAACAGAGATGGTTGTCAGGCACGTGTCATAGTTGAGAATGATGATGATTGTCACGGATCATCACATTCATCCGGATTAAGAACAAGTGTTATCTTAGAATGGAAGCAAGCATGATTGAATAAGAAACAGTAGTAATTGCATTAATCCATCAAGACACAGCAGGGCTCCTCACCCCAACCATGGGTTTAGAGACTCATACTGTGGAAAGAAACGTGTAAAAAATGTTATGAGGTCATAAGGTCCGGATACAATGTCAAAAGATCCTATAAGTAGTAAACTAGTGTCCTAAGGTTTACAGAAATGAGTAAATGACAGAAAAATCCACTTCCGGGCCCACTTGGTGTGTGCTTGGGCTGAGCATTGAAGCTTTTATGTGTAGAGACGTTTTCTGGAGTTAAACGCCAGCTTTCATGCCAGTTTGGGCGTTTAACTCCAAATTTTATGCCAGTTCCGGCGTTTAACGCTGGAATTTCTGTAGGTGACTTTGAGCGCCGGTTTGGGCCATCAAATCTTGGGCAAACTATGGACTATTTATATTGCTGGAAAGCCCAGGATGTCTACTTTCCAATGCCGTTGAGAGCACGCCAATTGGGCTTCTGTAGCTCCAGAAATCTACTTCGAGTGCAGGGAGGTCAGAATCCAACAGCATCTGCAGTCCATTTTGGTCTCTGGATCAGATTTTTGCTCAGGACCCTCAATTTCAGCCAGAAAATACCTGAAATCACAGAAAAACACACAAACTCATAGTAAAGTCCAGAAAAGTGAATTTTAATTAAAAACTAATAAAAATATACTAAAAACTAACTAAAAGATACTAAAAACATACTAAAAACAATGCCAAAAAGCATACAAATTATCCGCTCATCAGACACTAAAGGCGAGCCGTAATGGCCTCATCTTCGGTAGGCTCCTCCGATTTTTGTTTTCTTTTTACGTTGTGCTGACCGGTTTTTTTTTACGTTGTGCTGACCGGTTTTTTTCATTTTTTTTTGGGCTGTGCTGACTGGTTTTTTTCCAGTTTTTTTTTTACGTTGTGCTGACCATTTTTAGGTTGTGCCTTCCTGTTTTTTTCCAGTTTTTTTTTTACGTTGTGCTGACCCTTGTTCTTTAAATGACGCTATCCAGAAGAGGACCCCTAAAGGAGCCATAATGGCCTCATCTTCGGCAGGCTCCTCCGATTTTTTTTCGTTGTGCTGACCGTTTTTTTTCCAGTTTTTTTTTTCGTTGTGCTGATCGGTTTTTTTTCCAGTTTTTTTGTGCTGATCCTTGTTCTTTAAATAACGCTATCCAGAGCAGGACAACTAAAGGCGAGCCGTAATGGCCTCATCTTCGATAGACTCTGATTTTTTTCGTTGTGGTGACCGGTTTTTTTCCAGCTTTTTTTCACGTTGTGCTGACCCTTGTTCTTTAAATGACGATATCCAGAGGAGGACACCTAAAGGCAAGATGTAATGGCCTCATCTTCGGCAGGCTCCTCCGATTTTTTTTTACGTTGTGCTGACCCTTGTACCTTAAATGACGCAATCCAGAGGAGGACACCTAAATGCGAGCCGTAATGGCCTCATCTTCTGCAGGCTCCTCCGATTTTTTTTCGTTGTGCTGACCAGTTTTTTCCAGTTTTCTTTTTCGTTCTGCTGACGTGTTTTTTTTCCAGTTTTTTTGTGCTGACCCTTGTTCTTTATATGACGCTATGCAGAGCAGGACAACTAAAGGCGAGCCGTAATGGCCTCATCTTCGACAGGCTCCTCTGATTTTTTTTTCGTTGTGGTGACCGATTTCTTTCCAGTTTTTTTTTAAGTTGTGCTGACTATTGTTTTTAAATGACGCTATCCAGAGGAGGACACCTAAAGGCGAGCCATAATGGCCTCATCTTCGGCAGGCTCCTCCGATTTTTTTTATGTTGTGCTGACCGGTTTTTTTCCAGTTTTTTTTACGTTGTGCTTACCGGATTTTTTCCATTTTTTTAGGTTGTGTTGACTGGTTTTTTTTTTTACATTGTGCTGACCCTTATTCTTTAAATGACGCTATCCAGAGGAGGACACCTAAAGGCAAGCCGTAATGGCCTCATCTTCGGCATGCTCCTCCGATTTTTTTTTTTACGTTGTGTTGACCAATTTTTTCCAAGTTTTTTTTCCATTTTTTACATTGTTCTGACCAGTTTTTTTTTACGTTGTGCTGACCGGTTTTTTTCCAATTTTTAGGTTGTGCTGACCGGTTTTTTTTATACGTTGTGCTGACCCTTGTTCTTTAAATGACGCTATCCAGAGGAGGACACCTAAAGGCGAGCTGTAATGGCCTCATCTTCGGTAGGCTCCTCCGATTTTTTTTTTACGTTGTGCTGATCGGTTTTTTTCCATTTTTTTATACGTTGTGCTGACTGGTTTTTTTTTACCGTTGTGCTGACCAGTTTTTTTTTTACATTGTGCTGACCGGTTTTTTTCCATTTTTTTAGGTTGTGCTGACTGGTTTCTTTTTTTTATGTTGTGTTGACCCTTGTTCTTTAAAAGACGTTATCCAGAGGAGGACACCTAAAGGCGAGCCACAATGGCCTCATCTTCGGCAGGCTCCTCCGATTTTTTTTTTACGTTGTGTGACCGGTTTTTTTCCATTTTTTACGTCGTGCTGACCGGTTTTTTTTTCCATTTTTTAGATTGTGCTGACCGGTTTTTTATTTTTTTTTTTTTTTACGTTGTGCTGACCCTTGTTCTTTAAATGACGCTATCCAGAGGAGGACACCTAAAGCCGAGCTGTAATGGCCTCATCTTCGGCAGGATCCTCAATTTTTTTTATTTTTTCGTTGTGCTGACCGATTTTTTTTCCAGTTTTTTTTTTGTGCTGACCCTTGTTCTTTAAATGATGCTATCCAGAGGAGGACACCTAAAGGCGAGCCGTAATGGCCTCATCTTCGGCAGGCTCCTCTGATTTTTTTTATGTTGTGCTGTCCGCTTTTTTTCTTTTTTTTGGGTTGTGCTGACCGGTTTTTTTCCTTTTTTTTTACGTTGTGCTGACCAGTTTTTTTCCATTTTATTTAGGTTGTGCTGACCGTTTTTTTTTTTATGTTCTGCTGACCCTTATTCTTTAAAAGACGCAATCCAGAGGAGGACACCTAAAGGCGAGCCGTAATGGCCTCATCTTCTGCAGGCTCCTCCGATTTTTTTTAGGTTGTGCTGATCCTTGTTATTTAAATGACATCCAGAGGAGGAAACCTAAAGGCGAGCCGTAATGGCCTCATCTTCGGTAGGCTCGTCCGATTTTTTTTTAAGTTGTGCTGATCGGTTTTTTTTCATTTTTTTATACATTGTGCGGACCGTTTTTTTTTTATGTTGTGCTGAAAGATTTTTTCCATTTTTTAGGTTATGCTAACCAGTTTTTTTTTACGTTATGCTGGCTCTTGTTCTTTAAATGACGCTATCCAGAAGAGGACACCTAAAGGCGAGCCGTAATGGCCTCAACTTCGGCAGGCTCCTCCAATTTTTTTTACGTTGTGCTGACCATTTTTTTCCTTTTTTTACGTTGTGCTGACTGGTTTTTTTCCATTTTTTTAGGTTGTGCTGATCGTTTTTTTTTTTACGTTGTGCTAAGCCTTGTTCTTTTAATGACGCTATCGAGAGGAGGACACCTAAAGGTGAGCCGTAATGGCCTCATCTTCGGCAGGCTCCTCCGATTTTTTTTATGTTGTGCTGACCGATTTTTTTTACATTGTGCTGACCGGTTTTTTTCCATCTTTTTAGGTTTTGCTGACGGGTTTTTTTTTATGTTGTGCTGACCCTTGTTCTTTTTATGACGCTATCCAAAGGAAAACACCTAAAGGCGACCCATAATGGTCTCATCTTCGGCAGGCTCCTCCGATTTTTTTTACGTTGTGCTGACCGATTTTTCCATTTTTTTACGTTGTGCTGACCAGTTTTTTCTATTTTTTTAGGTTGTGCTGACCGTATTTTTTTTACGTTGTGCTGACCCTTATTCTTTAAATGACGCTATCCCAAGGAGGACACCTAAAGGCGAGCCGTAATGGCCTCATCTTCGGCAGGCTCCTCTGATATTTTTTTTCGTTGTGCTGACCGGTTTTTTTCAGTTTTTTTTAAGTTGTGCTGACCCTTGTTCTTTAAATGACATCCAGAGGAGGACACCTAAAGGCGAGCCGTAATGGACTTATCTTCGGTAGGCTCCTCCGACTTTTTTTTACGTTGTGCTGATTGGTTTTTTTCCATTTTTTTATACGTTGTGCCGATCAGTTTTTTTTTTGCGTTGTGCTGACCGATTTTTTTCCTTTTTTTAGGTTGTGCTGACCCTTGTTCTTTAAATGACGCTATCCAGAGGAGGACACCAAAAGGCGAGCCGTAATGGCCTCATCTTCGGCAGGCTCCTCCAATTTTTTTTACGTTGTGCTGACCGGTTTTTTTTTCATTTTTTTAACGTTGTGCTGACTGGTTTTTTCCATTTTTTTTAGGTTGTGTTGACCAGCTTTTTTTTTACGTTGTGCTGACCCTTGTTCTTTAAATGACGCTATCCAGAGGAGGACACCGAAAGGCGAGCCGTAATGGCCTCATCTTCGGCAGGCTCCTCCAATTTTTTTTACGTTGTGCTGCCCGTTTTTTTCATTTTTTTTACGTTGTGCTGACTGGTTTTTTTTCCATTTTTTTAGGTTGTGTTGACCAGTTTTTTTTTTACGTTGTGCTGACCCTTGTTCTTTAAATGACGCTATCCAGAGGAGGACACCTAAAGGCGAGCCGTAATGGCCTCATCTTTCGCAGGCTACTCCGATTTTTTCTACGTTGGGCTGACTGGTTTTTTTTCCAGTTTTTTTTTTTACGTTGTGTTGACCAGTTTTTTTCCATTTTTTTATGTTTTGCTGACCCTTGTTCTTTAAATGACAATATCTATAGGTGGACACCTAAAGGCGAGCCGTAATGGCCTAATCTTTAGCAGGCTCCTCCGATTTTTTTTTACGGTGTGCTGATCGGTTTTTTTTCCATTTTTTTTAGGTTGTGCTGACCGGTTTTTTTTTACGTTGTGCTGACCCTTGTTCTTTAAATGACGCTATCCAGAGGAGGACCCCTAAAGGCGAGCCGTAATGGCCTCATCTTCGGCAGGCTCCTCCGATTTTTTTTACGTTGTGCTGACCATTTTTTTTCCATTTTTTTTACGTTGTGCTGACCGGTTTTTTTTTCCATTTTTTTAGGTTGTTCTGACCGTTTTTTTGTTTACGTTGTGCTGACCCTTGATCTTTAATGACGCTATCCAGAAGAGGACACCTAAAGGTGAGCCGTAATGGCCTCATCTTCGGCAGGTTCCTCCGATTTTTTTATGTTGTGCTGACCGGTTTTTTTTTACATTGTGCTGACCGATTCTTTTACGATTTTTTTAGGTTTTGCTGACGGGTTTTTTTTTTATGTTGTGCTGAGCCTTGTTCTTTTAATGACGCTATCCAAAGGAAGACACCTAAAGGCAAGCTGTAATGGTCTCATCTTCGGCAGGATCCTCTGATTTTTTTACGTTGTGCTGACCGGTTTTTTCCATTTTTTTTTACGTTGTGCTGACCAATTTTTTTCCATTTTTTTTAGGTTATGCTGACCGGTTTTTTTTTTTTTACGTTGTGCTGACCCTTGTTCTTTAAATGACACAATCCAGAGGAGGACACCTAAAGGCGAGCCGTAATTGGCACATCTTCGACAGGCTCCTCCAATTTTTTTTTTCGTTGTGCTGACCGGTTTTTTTTTCCAATTTTTTTTGTGCTGACCCTTGTTCTTTAAATGATGCTATCCAGAGAAGGACACCTAAAGGGGAGCCGTAATGGCCTCATCTTCGGCAGGCTCCTCCGATATTTTTTTTTTTCGTTGTGCTGACCGGTTTTTTTTTTCAGTTTTTTTTTAAGTTGTGCTGACCGAATTTTTTTTATGTTGTGTTGACCAATTTTTTTCCATTTTTTTAACGTTGTGTTGAATGTTTTTTTTTACGTTGTGCTGACCCGTTTTTTCCATTTTTTTAGGTTGTGCTTACCGATTTTTTTTTTACGTTGTGCTGACCGTTTTTTTTTTTTTACGTTGTGCTGACCCTTGTTCTTTAAATGACGCTATCCAGAGGAGGACACTAAAGGCGTGCCGTAATGGCCTCATCTTCGGTAGGCTCCTCCGATTTATTTTTTTACGTTGTGCTGACCCTTGTACTTTAAATGACGCTATCCAGAGGAGGACACCTAAACGCGAGCCGTAATGGCCTCATCTTCGGTAGGCTCCTCTGATTTATTTTTTACGTTGTTCTGAACGGTTTTTTTTTACGTTGTGCTGACCGGTTTTTTTCTAGTTTTTTCCATTTTTTTACGTTGTGTTGACCGGTTTTTTTCCATTTTTTACGTTGTGCTGACCAGTTTTTTTTCATTTTTTAGCTTGTGCTGACCGGTTTTTTTTATACATTGTGCTGACTCTTGTTCTTTAAATGATGCTATGCAGAGGAGGACACCTAAAGGCGAGCCATAATGGCCTCATCTTCGGCAGGCTCCTCCGATTTTTTTTTCGTTGTGCTGACCGGTTTTTTTTTCCAGATTTTTTTTACGATGTGCTGACCCTTGTTCTTTAAATGACGCTATCCAGAGGAGGACACCTAAAGGCGAGCCGTAATGGCCTCATCTTCGGCAGGCTCCTCCGATTTTTTTTCTTTTTCGTTGTGCTGACCGGTTTTTTTCCAATTTTTTTTACATTGTGCTGACCCTTGTTCTTTAAATGACATCCAGAGGAGGACACCTAAAGGCGAGCCGTAGTGGCCTCATCTTCGGTAGGCTCCTCCTATTTTTTTTTACGTTGTGCTGATCGGTTTTTTTCATTTTTTATACATTGTGCTGACCGGTTTTTTTTATGTTTTGCTGACCAGTTTTTTCCATTTTTTTACGTTGTGCTAATCCTTGTTCTTTAAATGATGCTATCCAGAGAAGGACACCTAGAGGCGAGCCGTAATGGTCTCATCTTCGGCAGGCTCCTCCGATTTTTTTTTTACGTTGTGCTAACCCGTTTTTTTTCCAATTTTTTTACCTTGTGCTGACCCTTGTTCTTTAAATGATGCTACCCAGAGGAGGACACCTAAAGGCGAGCCGTAATGGTCTCATCTTCGGCAGGCTCCTCCAATTTTTTTTATGTTGTGCTGACTGGTTTTTTTTTCCAGTTTTTTTTTACGTTGTGCTGACACTTGTTCTTTAAATGGCACTATCCAGAGGAGGACACCTAAAGGTGAGCCGTAATGGCCTCATCTTCGGCAGGCTCCTCCGATTTTTTTTTTACGTTAGGCTGACCGGTTTTTTTTTACATTGTGGTGACCGATTTTTTTTTCCGTTTTTTAGGTTTTGCTGACGGGTTTTTTTTTTATGTTGGGCTGACCCTTGTTCTTTAAATGACGTTATCCAGAGGAAGTCACCTAAAGGCGAGCCGTAATGGTCTCATATTCGGCAGGCTCCTCTGATTTTTTTTGCGTTGTGCTGACCAGTTTTTTCCATTTTTTTTACGTTGTGCTGACCAGTTTTTTTCCATCTTTTTTAGGTTGTGCTGACCGTTTTTTTTTACGTTGTGCTGACCCTTGTTCTTTAAATGACACTATCCAGAGGAGGACACCTAAAGGGGAGCCGTAATGGCCTCATCTTCGGCATGCTCCTCCAATTTTTTTTTTCGTTGTGCTGACCGATTTTTTTCCAGTTTTTTTGTGCTGACCCTTGTTCTTTAAATGATGCTATCGAGAGGAGGACACTTAAAGGCGAGCCGTAATGGCCTCCGATATTTTTTTTTCGTTGTGCTGACCGGTTTTTTTTGAATTTTTTTTAAGTTGTGCTGACCATTGTTCTTTAAATGACATCCAGAGGAGGACACCTAAAGGCGAGCCGTAACGGCCTCATATTCGGTAGGCTCCTCCGACTTTTTTTTTACGTTGTGCTGATTGGTTTTTTTCCATTTTTTTATACGTTGTGTCGACCGGTTTTTTTTTTTACGTTGTGCTGACCGGTTTTATTCCTATTTTTAGGTTGTGCTTACCCCGTTTTTTTTACGTTGTGTTGACCCTTGTTCTTTAAATGACGATATCCAGAGGAGGACACCTAAAGGCGAGCCGTAATGGCCTCATCTTCAGCATGCACCTCCGATTTTTTTACGTTGTGCTGATGTTCTTTAAATGACGCTATCCAGAGGAGGACACCTAAAGACGAGCCGTAATGGCCTCATCTTCGACAGGCTCCTCCGATTTTTTTTTGGTTGTGCTGACCAGTTTTTTTCCGATTTTTTTAAGTTGTGTTGACCGATTTTTTTTTTTACGTTGTGCTGACCCTTGTTCTTTAAATGACGCTATCTAGAGGAGGACACCTAAAGGCGAGCTGTAATGGCCTCATCTTCGGCATGCTCATCCAATTTTTTACGTTGTGCTGACCGGTTTTTTTTCTAGTTTTTTTTCACTTTGTGCTGACCCTTGTTCTTTAAATGACGCTATCTAGAGGAGGACTCCTAAAGGCGAGCCGCAACAGCCTCATCTTCGGTAGGCTCCTCCGATTTTTTTTTACGTTATGCTTACCGATTTTTTGACCAGTTTTTTTTTACGTTGTGTTGACCAATTTTTTTCTATTTTTTTTACGTTGTGCTGACAAGTTTTTTCCATTTTTTTAGGTTGTGCTTACCCGTTTTTTTTTTACATTGTGCTGACCATTTTCTTTATTTTTTTTTACATTGTGCTGACCCTTGTTCTTTAAATGACGCTATCCAGAGGAGGACACCTAAACGCGAGCCGTAATGGCCTCATCTTCGGTAGGCTCCTCTGATTTATTTTTTTACGTTGTTCTGAATGTTTTTTTTTTACGTTGTGCTGACCGGTTTTTTTCCATTTTTTTTACGTTGTGTTGACCGATTTTTTTCCAGTTTTTTTCCATTTTTTTACGTTGTGCTGACCAGTTTTTTTTTACGTTGTGCTGACCGTTTTTTTCCATTTTTTAGGTTATGCTGACCGGTTTTTTTTTATACGTTGTGCTGACCCTTGTTCTTTAAATGACGCTATCCAGAGGAGGACACCTAAAGGTGACCCGTAATGGCCTCATCTTCGACAGGCTCCTCCTATTTTTTTTTAGTTTTGCTGACCGGTTTTTTTCCGATTTTTTTTTACGTTGTAATGACCAATTTTTTTTTTACGTTGTGCTGACCCTTGTTCTTTAAATGACGCTATCTAGAGGAGGACACCTAAAGGCGAGCTGTAATAGCCTCATCTTCGGCATGCTCCTCCGATTTTTTTTACGTTGTGCTGACCAGTTTTTTTCCAGTTTTTTTTTACTTTGTGCTGACCTTTGTTCTTTAAATGACGCTATCCAGAGGAGGACACCTAAAGGCGAGCCGTAATGGCCTTATCTTCGGTAGGCTCCTCCGATTTTTTTGTACGTTGTGCTTACCGATTTTTTGTTCAGTTTTTTTTTTACATTGTGTTGACCAGTTTTTTTTCCAGTTTTTTCCATTTTTTTTACGTTGTGCTGACTGGTTTTTTTTTTTTTTACGTTGTGCTGACCAGTTTTTTTCCATTGTTTTAGGTTGTGCTTACCGGTTTTTTTTTTTTTACGTTTTGCTGACTGGTTTTTTTATTTTTTTACGTTGTGCTAACCCTTGTTCTTTAAATGACGCTATCCAGAGGAGGACACCTAAAGGCGAGCCGTAATGGCCTCATCTTCGGTAGGCTCCTCCGATTTTTTTTTACGTTGTGCTTACCGGTTTTTTGTTCAATTTTTTTTTTTACGTTGTGTTGACAAGTTTTTTTCCAGTTTTTCCATTTTTTTTACGTTGTGCTGACAGGTTTTTTTTACGTTGTGCTGACCAGTTTTTTTCCATTGTTTTAGGTTGTGCTTACCGGTTTTTTTTTTTTTTTACGTTTTGCTGACCAGTTTTTTTTTTTTTTTTACGTTGTGCTGACCCTTGTTCTTTAAATGACGCTATCCAGAGGAGGACACCTAAAGGCGAGCCGTAATGGCCTCATCTTCGGTAGGCTCCTCTGATTTATTATTTTATGTTGTACTGAACGGTTTTTTTTTTACGTTGTGCTGACCAGTTTTTTTTTCCAGTTTTTTTTACGTTGTGTTGACCAGTTTTTTTCCAGTTTTTTCATTTTTTACGTTGTGCTGACCAGTTTTTTTTCCATTTTTTAGGTTGTGCTGACCGATTTTTTTTATACGTTATGCTGACCCTTGTTCTTTAAATGATGCTTTCCAGAGGAGGATACCTAAAGGCGAGACGTAATGGCCTCATCTTCGGCAGGTTCCTCCGATTTTTTTCTTTTTCATTGTGCTGACCGGTTTTTTTCCAATTTTTTTTTACGTTGTGCTGACCCTTGTTCTTTAAATGACATCCAGAGGACACCTAAAGGCGAGCCGTAATGGCCTCATCTTCGGTAGGCTCCTCCAATTTTTTTTTACGTTGTGCTGATCGGGTTTTTTCATTTTTTTATAGATTGTGCTGACCAATTTTTTTTATGTTTTGCTGACCAGTTTTTTCCATTTTTTAGGTTGTGCTGACCAGTTTTTTTTTTACGTTGTGTTGACCCTTGTTCTTTAAATGATGCTATCTAGAGGAGGACCCCTAAAAGCGAGCCGTAATTGCCTCATCTTCGGCAGGCTCGTCCGATTTTTTTTTTTACGTTGTGCTAACCGGTTTTTTTTCCAGTTTTTTTTACGTTGTGCTGACCCCTGTTCTTTAAATGATGCTACCCAGAGGAGGACAGCTAAAGGCGAGCCGTATTGTTCTCATCTTCAGCAGGCTCCTCCGATTTTTTTTTATGTGGTGCTGACTGATTTTTTTTCCAGTTTTTTTACGTTATGCTGACCCTTGTTCTTTAATGACGCTATTCAGAGGAGGACACCTAAAGGTGAGCCGTAATGGCCTCATCTTCGGCAGGCTCCTCCGATTTTTTTTACGTTGTGCTGACCGGTTTTTTTTTAAATTGTGGTGACCGATTTTTTTTTCCTTTTTTTAGGTTTTGCTGACGGGTTTTTTTTTATGTTGTGCTAACCCTTGTTCTTTAAATGACGCTATCCAGAGGAAGACACCTAAAGGCGAGCCGTAATGGTCTCATCTTCGGCAGGCTCCTCCGATTTTTTTTATGTTGTGCTGACCGGTTTTTTTCATTTTTTTTTACGTTGTGCTGACCAGTTTTTTTCCATCTTTTTTAGGTTGTGCTGACTGGTTTTTTTTTTTTACGTTGTGCTGACCCTTGTTCTTTAAATGACGCTATCTAGAAGAGGACACCTAAAGGCGAGCCGTAATGGCCTCATCTTCGGCAAGCTCCTCCAATTTTTTTTCGTTGTGCTGACCGTTTTTTTATGTTGTGCGGATCGGGTTTTTTTTTGTGCTGACCCTTTTCTTTAAATGACGCTATCCAGAGGAGGATACCTAAAGGCGAGCCGTAATGGCCTCATCTTCGGCAGGCTCCTCCAATTTTTTTTTTCGTTATGCTAACTGGTTTTTTTTTCCAATTTTTTTTACGTTGTGCTGACCCTTGTTCTTTAAAGTACATCCAGAGGAGGACACCTAAAGGCGAGCCATAATGGCCTCATCTTCGGTAGGCTCCTCCGATTTTTTTTTTTGACGTTGTACTGATCGGTTTTTTTTCATTTTTATTATACGTTGTGCTGACTGGTTTTTTTTACCGTTGTGCTGACTGGTTTTTTTTTACGTTGTGCTGACCGGTTTTTTTCCATTTTTTTAGGTTGTGCTGACCGGTTTTTTTTTTCACGTTTTGTTGACCCTTGTTCTTTAAATGACGCTATCCAAACGAGGACACCTAAAGGAGAGCCGTAATGGCCTCATCTTCGGCAGGCTCCTCCGATTTTTTTTACGTTGTGCTGACCGGTTTTTTTCCATTTTTTTTACGTTGTGTTGATTGGTCTTTTTCCATTTTGTGATGTTGTGCTCACTCTTTTTCTTTAAATGACGATATCCAGAGGTGGACACCTAAAGGCGAGCCGTAATGGCCTAATCTTCGGCAGGATCCTCCGATTTTTTTTACGTTGTGCTGACCGGTTTTTTTTCCATTTTTTTAGGTTGTGCTGACCGGTTTTTTTTTTACGTTGTGCTGACCCTTGTTCTTTAAATGACGCTATCCAGAGGAGGACACCTAAAGGCGAGCCGTAATGGGCTCATCTTTGTCATGCACCTCCGATTTTTTTTACGTTGTGCTGACCCTTGTTCTTTAAATGACGATATCCAGAGGAGGACACCTAAAAGCGAGCCATAATGGCCTCATCTTCGGCATGCACCTCCGATTTTTTTTTACGCTGTGCTGAAGTTCTTTAAATGACGCTATCCAGAGGAGGACACCTAAAGGCGAGCCGTAATGGCCTCATCTTTGGCAGGCTCCTCCGATTTTTTTGTTGTGCTGACCGGTTTTTTTCCAGTTTTTCTTACGTTATGCTGACCGGTTTTTTTTTTACGTTGTGCAGACCCTTGTTCTTTAAATGACGCTATCTAGAGGAGGACACCTAAAAGCGAGGTGTAATGGCCTCATCTTCGACATGCTCCTCCAATTTTTTTACGTTGTGTTGACTGGTTTTTTTTCCAGTTTTTTTTACTTTGTGTCGACCCTTGTTCTTTAAATGACGCTATCCAGAGGAGGACACCTAGAGGCGAGCCGTAATGGCCTCATCTTCGGTAGGCTCCTCCCACTTTTTTAATGTTGTGTTGACCGGTTTTTTCCATTTTTTTTACGTTGTGCTGACCAGTTTTTTCCATCTTTTTTAGGTTGTGCTGACCGGTTTTTTTTTACGTTGTGCTGACCCTTGTTCTTTAAATGACGCTATCTAGAAGAGGACACCTAAAGGCGAGCCGTAATGGCCTCATCTTCGGCAGGGTTCCTCCAATTTTTTTTTCGTTGTGCTGACCGTTTTTTTATTCAATTTTTTTATGTTGTGCGGATCGGGTTTTTTTTTTGTGCTGGCCCTTTTTCTTTAAAAGACGCTATCCAGAGGAGGATACCTAAAGGCGAGCCGTAATGGCCTCATCTTCGACAGGCTCCTCCAATTTTTTTCGTTATGCTAACTGTTTTTTTTTCCAGTTTTTTTTTTACGTTGTGCTGACCCTTGTTCTTTAAAGTACAACCAGAGGAGAACACCTAAAGGCGAGCCATAATGGCCTCATCTTCGGTAGGCTCCTCCGAATTTTTTTTACGTTGTACTGATCGGTTTTTTTTCATTTTTATTATATGTTGTGCTGACTGGTTTTTTTTTTACCGTTGTGCTGACTGGTTTTTTTTTACGTTGTGCTGGCCAGTTTTTTTCCCTTTTTTTAGGTTGTGCTGACCGGTTTTTTTTTCACGTTTTGTTGACCCTTGTTCTTTAAATGACGCTATCCAAACGAGGACACCTAAAGGAGAGCCGTAATGGCCTCATCTTCGGCAGGCTCCTCCGATTTTTTTTACGTTGTGCTGACCGGTTTTTTTCCATTATTTTTACGTTGTGCTGACTGGTCTTTTTCCATTTTGTTATGTTGTGCTGACTCTTGTTCTTTAAAAGACGATATCCAGAGGTGGACACCTAAAGGCGAGCCGTAATGGCCTAATCTTCGGCAGGCTCCTCCGATTTTTTTTTTACGTTGTGCTGACCGGTTTTTTTTTCCATTTTTTTAGGTTGTGCTGACCGGTTTTTTTTTTTTACGTTGTGCTGACCCTTGTTCTTTAAATGACGCTATCCAGAGGAGGACACCTAAAGGCGAGCCGTAATGGCCTCATCTTCGTCATGCACCTCCGATTTTTTTTACGTTGTGCTGAAGTTTTTTAAATGACGCTATCCAGAGGAGGACACCTAAAGGCGAGCCGTAATGGCCTCATCTTTGGCAGGCTCCTCCGATTTTTTTTGTTGTGCTGACCGATTTTTTTCCAGTTTTTTTTACGTTGTGCTGACCGGTTTTTTTTTTTTACGTTGTGCTGACCCTTGTTCTTTAAATGACGCTATCCAGAGGAGGACACCTAAAGGCGAGGTGTAATGGCCTCATCTTCGACATGCTCCTCCGATTTTTTTTACGTTGTGCTGACTGGTTTTTTTCCAATTTTTTTACTTTGTGTCGACCCTTGTTCTTTAAATGACGCTATCCAGAGGAGGACACCTAAATGCGAGCCGTAATGGCCTCATCTTCGGCATGCTACTGCAATTTTTTTTTTACATTGTGCTGACTGGTTTTTTTTCCAGTTTTTTTTTACGTTGTGCTGACCGGTTTTTTTTCCAGTTTTTTTCCACTTTTTACGTTGTGTTGACCGATTTTTTCCACTTTTTTTCCATTTTTTTACGTTGTGCTGAGCAATTTTTTTTACGTTGTACTGACTGGTTTTTTTTCCAGTTTTTTTTTCATTTTTTTTACGTTGTGTTGACCGGTTTTTCCATTTTTTACGTTGTGTTGACCGGTTTTTTTTTTTTACGTTGTGCTGACCCTTGTTCTTTAAATGACGCTATCCAGAGGAGGACACCTAAAGGCGAGCCATAATAGCCTCATCTTCGGTAGGCTCCTCCGATTTTTTTTTACGTTGTGCTGACCGGTTTTTTTCCAGTTTTTTTTTTGTTTTTTTTTATTTATGTTGTGCTTACCGATTTTTTTCCACTTTTTTAGGTTGTGCTGACCGGTTACTTTTTTTATTTTTTTTACCTTGTGCTGACCCTTGTTCTTTAAATGACGCTATCCAGAGGAGGACACCTAAAGGTGAGCCATAATATCCTCATCTTCGGCAGGCTCCTCCGATTTTTTTTTTACGTTGTGTTGACCGGTTTTTTTTTTTTTTTTTTTATGTTGTGCTGACCGGTTTTTTTTTGTGCTGACCCTTTTTCTTTAAATGACGCTATCCAGAGGAGAACACCAAAAAGCGAGCCGTAATGGCCTCATCTTCGGCAGGCTCCTCCAATTTTTTTCGTTATGCTGTCTGGTTTTTTTTCCAGTTTTTTTTTTACGTTGTGCTGACCCTTGTTCTTTAAAGTACATCCAGAGGCGGACACCTAAAGGCGAGCCGTAATGGCCTCATCTTCGGCAGGCTCCTCCGATTTTTTTTTACGTTGTGCTGACCGGTTTTTTTTCCATTTTTTTTACGTTGTGCTGACTGGTCTTTTTCCATTTTCTTATATTGTGCTGACTCTTGTTCTTTAAATGACGATATCCAGAGGTGGACACCTAAAGGCGAGCTGTAATGGCCTAATCTTCGGCAGGCTCCTCCGATTTTTTTTTACGTTGTGCTGACCGATTTTTTTCCATTTTTTTAGGTTGTGCTGACCGGTTTTTTTTTACGTTGTGCTGACCCTTTTTCTTTAAATGACGCTATCCAGAGGAGGACACCTAAAGGCGAGCCGTAATGGGCTCATCTTCGTCATGCACCTCCGATTTTTTTTACGTTGTGCTGAAGTTCTTTAAATAACGCTATCCAAAGGAGGACACCTAAAGGCGAGCCGTAGTGTCCTCATCTTTGGTTGGCTACTCTAATATTTTTATTTTTTTTTACGTTGTGCTAACCGGTTTTTTTCCATTTTTTTAGGTTGTGCTGACCGGTTTTTTCTTTTACGTTGTGCTAACCCTTGTTCTTTAAATGAAGCTATCCAGAGGAGGACACCTAATGGCGAGCCGTAATGGCCTCATCTTCGGCATGCTACTGCAATTTTTTTACATTGTGCTGACCGGTTTTTTTTCCAGTTTTTTTTACGTTGTGCTGACCGGTTTTTTCTAGTTTTTTTCTATTTTTTAACGTTGTGTTGACCGGTTTTTTTCCACTTTTTTTTCCTTTTTTTACGTTGTGCTGACCAGTTTTTTTTTTACGTTGTGCTGACCGGTTTTTTTTTACGTTGTGCTCACCAGTTTTTTTCCATTTTTTAGGTTGTGATGACAGGTTTTTTTTTATACGTTGTGCTGACCCTTGTTCTTTAAATGACGCTATCCAGAGGAGGACACCTACAGGCGAGCCGTAATGGCCTCATCTTCGGTAGGCTCCTCTGATTTTTTTTTTACGTTGTGCTGACCGATTTTTTTTCCAGTTTTTTTTTAGGTTGTGCTGATCGATTTTTTTTCAGTTTTTTTATTTTTTGTTTTTTTTTTATTTTACGTTGTCCTTACCGATTTTTTTCCACTTTTTTAGGTTTTGCTCACCGGTTTATTTTTTTTTATTTTTTTTTACGTTGTGCTGACCCTTGTTCTTTAAATGATGCTATCCAGAGGAGGGCACCTAAAGGTGAGCCGCGTAAAAGCCTCATCGTCGGCAGACACCTCCGATTTTTTTTTTACGTTGTGTTGACCGGTTTCTTTCTATTTTTTTATGTTGTGCTGACCGGTTTTTTTTTTGTGCTGACCCTTTTTCTTTAAATGACGCTATCCAGAGGAGGACACCTAAAGGCGAGCCGTAATGGCCTTATCTTCGGCAGGCTCCTCCGATTTTTTTTTTCGTTATGCTGAATGGTTTTTTTTCCAGTTTTTTTTAACGTTGTGCTGACTGGTTTTGTTTTTTACGTTATGCTGACCAGTTTTTTCCCATTTTTTTAGGTTGTGCAGACCGGTTTTTTTTTCACGTTTTTTTGACCCTTGTTCTTTAAATGACACTATCCAAACGAGGACACCTAACGGAGAGCCGTAATGGCCTCATCTTCGGCAGGCTCCTCCTATTTTTTTTTACGTTGTGCTGACCGGTTTTTTTCCACCTTTTTTACGTTGTGCTGACTGGTCTTCTTCCATTTTTTTATGTTGTGCTGACTCTTGTTCTTTAAATGATAATATCCAGAGGTGGACACCTAAAGGCGAGCCGTAATGGCCTAATCTTCGGCAGGCTCCTTCGATTTTTTTTACGTTGTGCTGACCGATGTTTTTCCATTTTTTTAGGTTGTGCTGACCAGTTTTTTTTTTTTTTACGTTGTGCTGACCCTTGTTCATTAAATGACGCTATCCAGAGGAGGACACCTAAAGGTGAGCCGTAATGGCCTCATCTTCGTCATGCACCTCCGATTTTTTCTTTTACGTTGTGCTTACCCTTGTTCTTTAAATGACGATATCCAGAGGAGGACACCTAAAGGCGAGCCGTAATGGCCTCATCTTCGGCATGCACCTCCGATTTTTTTACGTTGTGCTGAAGTTCTTTAAATGACGTATCCAGAGGAGGACACCTAAAGACGAGCCGTAATGGCCTCATCTTTGGCAGGCTCCTCTGATTTTTTTTTGTTGTGCTGACCGGTTTTTTTCTGATTTTTTTTACGTTGTGCTGACCGGTTTTTTTTTTTTTTTACGTTGTGCTGACCCTTGTTCTTTAAATGACGCTATCTAGAGGAGGATACCTAAAGGCGAGCTGTAATGGCCTCATCTTCGGCATGCTCCTCCGATTTTTTTTACGTTGTGCTGACTGGTTTTTTTCCAGTTTTTTTTTTACTTTGTGCTGACCCTTGTTCTTTAAATGACGCTATCCAGAGGAGGACACCTAAAGGCGAGCCGTAATGGCCTCATCTTCGGTAGGCTCCTCCGACTTTTTTTTTACGTTGTGCTGATTGGTTTTTTCCAATTTTTTATACGTTATTCCGACCGGTTTTTATTTTTTTAGGTTGTGCTGACCGGTTTTTTTTTACGTTGTGCTAACCCTTTTTTTTAAATAACGCTATTCAGAGGAGGACACCTAAAGGCGAGCCGTAATGGCCTCATCTTCGGTAGGCTCTTCCGATTTTTTTTTACGTTGTGCTGACTGGTTTTTTTTCCATTTTTTTTACGTTGTGCTTAGCGTTTTTTTCCATTTTTTTAGGTTGTGTTGACCGGGTTTTTTTTTTTACGTTGTGCTGACCCTTGTTCATTAAATGACGCTATCCAGAGGAGGACACCTAAAGGAGAGCCGAAATGGCCTCATCTTTGGCAGGCTCCTCTGATTTTTTTTACGTTGTGTTGATCGGTTTTTTTTTCAATTTTTCTTTTTACGTTGTTCTGACCGGTTTTTTTCCATTTTTTTACGTTGTGCTGACCCTTGTTCTTTAAATGACGATATCCTGAGGTGGACACCTAAAGGCGAGCCGTAATGGCCTAATCTTCGGCAGGCTCCTCCGATTTTTTTTTTACGTTGTGCTGACCGGTTTTTTTCCATTTTTTTAGGTTATGCTGACCGGTTTTTTTTTACATTGTGCTGACCCTTGTTCTTTAAATGACGCTATCCAGAGGAAGACACCTAAAGGCGAGCCGTAATGGCCTCATCTTCGGTAGGCTCCTCTGATTTTTTTTACGTTGTGCTGACCGATTTTTTTCCAGTTTTTCTTTTACGTTGTGCTGACCGTTTTTTTTTTTCAGTTTTTTGTTTTTTGTTTTTTTTTTTATTTTACGTTGTGCTTACCGATTTTTTTCCACTTTTTTAGGTTTTGCTGACCTGTTTATTTTTTTTATTTTTTTTACGTTGTGCTGACCCTTGTTCTTTAAATGGCGCTATCCAGAGGAGGGCACCTAAAGGTGAGCCGTAATATCCTCATCTTCGGCAGACTCCTCCGATTTTTTATACGTTGTGTTGACCGGTTTTTTTTCCATTTTTTTATGTTGTGCTGACCGGTTATTTTTTTGTGCTGACCCTTTTTCTTTAAATGACGGTATCCAGAGCAGGACACCTAAAGGCGAGCCGTAATGGCCTCATCTTTGGCAGGCTCCTTCGATTTTTTTTTCGTTATGCTGACTGGTTTTTTTCCAGTTTTTTTGTTACGTTGTGCTGACCCTTGTTCTTTAAAGTACATCCAGAGGAGGACACCTAAAGGCGAGCCTAATGGCCTCATCTTCGGTAGGCTCCTCCGATTTTTTTCTTTACGTTGTGCTGATCGGTTTTTTTCCATTTTTTTATACGTTGTGCTGACTGGTTTTGTTTTTTACGTTATGCTGACCGGTTTTTTTCCATTTTTTTAGGTTGTGCTGACCGGTTTCTTTTTTTTTTACGTTGTGTTGACCCTTGTTCTTTAAATGACGCTATCCAAACGAGGACACCTAAAGGAGAGCCGTAATGGCCACATATTCGGCAGGCTCCTCCAATTTTTTTTACGTTGTGCTGACCGTTTTTTTTTTTCATTTTTTTTACGTTGTGCTGATCATTGTTCTTTAAATGACATCCACAGGAGGACACCTAAAGGCGAGCCGTAATGGACTCATCTTCGGTAGGCTCCACCGATTTTTTTTACGTTGTGCTGATCGGTTTTTTTTTCCATTTTTTTATACGTAGTGCTGACCGGTTTTTTTTACCGTTGTGCTGACATGTTTTTTTTTTTGCCGTTGTGCTGACCGATTTTTTTCCATTTTTTTTAGGTTGTAGTGACCGGTTTTTTTTTTACGTTGTGCTGAGCCTTATTCTTTAAATGACGCTATACAGAGGAGGACACCTAAAGGCGAGCCGTAAGGGCCTCATCTTCGGCAGGCTTCTCCGATTTTTATTTTACGTTGTGCTGACCAGTTTTTTTTTTACATTGTGCTGACCGGTTTTTTTCCCTTTTTTTAGGTTGTGCTGACCCTTGTTCTTTAAATGACGCTATCCAAAGGAGGACACCTAAAGGCGAACCGTAATGGCCTCATCTTCGGCAGGCTCCTTCGATTTTTTTTTTATGTTGTGCTGACGTTTTTTTTTCCATTTTTTTACGTTGTGATGACCCATTTTTTCCATTTTTTTAGGTAGTGCTAACCGTTTTTTTTTTTTTTTACGTTGTGCTGACCGTTGTTCTTTAAATGGGGCAATCTAGAGGAGGTACCTAAAGGCGAGCCGTAATGGCCTCATCTTCGGTAGGCTCCTCCGATTTTTTTTACGTTGTGTTGACCGGTTTTTTTCCATTTTTTTTACGTTGTGCAGACCGGTTTTTTTTTACGTTGTGCTGACCGGTTTTTTTTTCCATTTTTTTAGGTTGTGCTGACCGTTTTTTTTTTTACGTTGTGCTGACCCTTGTTCTTTAAATGACGCCATCCAGAGGAGGACATCTAAAGGCGAGCAGTAATGGCCTCATCTTCGGCAGGCTCCTCCGATTTTTTTTACGTAGTGTTGACCGGTTATTTTTTTTACCGTTGTGCTGACTGGTTTTGTTTTTTTACATTGTGCTGACCGATTTTTTTTCCATTTTTTAGTTTGTGCTGACCGGTTTTTTTTTTTTTTACGTTGTGCTGACCCTTGTTCTTTAAATGACGCTATCCAGAGGAGGACACCTAAAGGCGAGCCGTAATGGCCTCATCTTTGGCAGGCTCCTCCAATTTTTTTTTCGTTATGCAGACCAGTTTTTTTCCAATTTTTTTTAGGTGGTGCTGACCGATTTTTTTTTACGTTGTGTTGACCCTTGTTCTTTAAATGACGCTATCTAGAGGAGGACACCTAAAGGCGAGCCGTAATGGCCTCATCTTCGGCATGCTCCTTCGATTTTTTTTACGTTGTGCTGACCAGTTTTTTTCAAGTTTTTTTTTTACGTTGTGCTGACCCTTGTTCTTTAAATGACGCAATCCAGAGGAGGACACATAAAGGCGAGCCGTAATGGACTTATCTTCGGTAGGCTCCTCCAATTTTTTTTTACGTTGTGCTGACCCGTTTTTTTCCAGTTTTTTTTTTTTGTTGTGCTGACACTTGTTCTTTAAATGACGCTATCCAGAGGAGGACACCTAAAGGCGAGCCGTAATGGCCTCATCTTCGGTAGGCTCCTCCAATTTTTTTTTACGTTGTGCTGACTAGTTTTTTCCTTTTTTTACGTTGTCCTGACCGATTTTTTTTATACGTTGTGTGATGAGCGGATAATATGTACGCTTTTTGGCATTGTTTTTAGTATGTTTTTAGTATCTTTTAGTTAGTTTTTAGTATATTTTTATTAGTTTTTAATTAAAATTCACTTTTCTGGACTTTACTATGAGTTTGTGTGTTTTTCTGTGATTTCAGGTATTTTCTGGCTGAAATTGAGGGATCTGAGCAAAATCTGATCCAGAGACTCAAAAGGACTGCAGATGCTGTTGGATTCTGACCTCCCTGCACTCGAAGTGGATTTTCTGGAGCTACAGAAGCCCAATTGGCGCGCTCTCAACGGCGTTGGAAAGTAGACATCCTGGGCTTTCCAGCAATATATGATAGTCCATACTTTGCCCAAGATTTGATGGCCCAAACCGGCGTTCAAAGTCACCTCAAGAAATTCCAGCGTTAAACGCCGGAACTGGCACCTAAATGGGAGTTAAACGCCCAAACTGGCATAAAAGCTGGCGTTTAACTCCAAGGAGAGTCTCTACACGAAAATGCTTCATTGCTCAGCCCAAGCACACACCAAGTGGGCCCGGAAGTGGATTTTATGTCATTTACTCATCTTTGTACACCTTAGGCTACTAGTTATCTATAAGTAGGACCTTTTACTATTGTATCTGCAGACTTGGGTAGCTATCTTTGTTTTATGCTATCTTAGATCATTGGGAGGCTGGCCATTCGGCCATGCCTAGACCTTATGCTTATGTATTTTCAACGGTGGAGTTTCTACACACCATAGATTAAGGTGTGGAGCTCTGCTGTACCTCGAGTATTAATGCAATTACTATTGTTCTTCCATTCAATTCCGCTTATTCTTGTTCTAAGATATCACTTGTTCTTCAACTTGATGAATGTGATGATCCGTGACACTCATCATCATTCTCACTCATGAACAAGGTGACTGACAACCACTTTTGTTCTACAAGCAACCAAGGCTTTAGTGAATGTCTCTTGGATTCCTGATTGCACGATGCATGGTTGATCGCCTGACAACCGAGTGCTCGCCTGACAAACGAGCCAACCATTTCGTGAGATCAGAGTCTTCGTGGTATAGGCGAGAACTGATGGCGGCATTCAAGAGAATCCGGAAGGTCTAACCTTGTCTGTGGTATTCTGAGTAGAATTCAATGATTGAATGACTGTGACGTGCTTCAAACTCCTGAGGGCGGGGCGTTAGTGACAGACGCAAAAGAATCACTGGATTCTATTCCGGCCTGATTGAGAACCGACAGATGGATAGCCGTGCCGTGACAGGGTGCGTTGAACATTTCCAATGAGAGGATGGGAGGTAGCCACTGACAACGGTGAAACCCTTGCATAAGCTTGCATGGAAAGGAGTAAGAAGGATTGGATGAAGACAGTAGGAAAGCAGAGAGACGGAAGGGAAGGCATCTTCATGCGCTTATCTGAAGTTCCTACCAATGAATTACATAAGTATCTCTATCTTTACCTTTTATGTTATTTTCGTTCATCACTATCATACATTTGTTGAGTCTGCCTGACTAAGATTTACAAGATGACCATAGCTTGCTTCATAGCAACAATCTCCGTGGGATCGACCCTTACTCACGTAAGGTATTACTTGGACGACCCAGTGCACTTGCTGGTTAGTTGTGTGAAGTTGTAGTGATCACAATTTCGCGCACCAAGTTTTTGGCGCCGTTGCCGGGGATTGTTCAAGTTTTGAGCAAGCTTTTGGTAACAATGCCTGGGATTGTTTGTGTATGGACAACTGACGGTTCATCTTGTTGCTTAGATTAGGTATTTTTTTTCGAAATTCTTGAAGATGAATTCTAGAGTTTCATGATGATTTGTTGAAATCAGGCTGGCTGAGAAGCCATGTCTAATTCCATTGGACCGAGGTTTCAACTTATCATCACAAGAGCTTGATGATCTTATCAATCTTGCTTTTGGAGCAGTGATTTGCTAAGGCTTGGCTGGCCTTTGGCCATGTCTAGTGTTTTGGACCGAAGCTTTCTTTGAAAGCTTGGCTGGCTGTGAAGCCATGTCTAATTCCTGGACCGGAGTCTTACACTAGCATTGCACTGATTCCTGGAATTCTCATTAAGAATTTTGATACCTTTTTCCACTTAATTTTCGAAAAACACAAAAAAAATTACAAAATCATAAAAACCAAAAATATTTGATGTTTCTTGCTTAAGTCTAGTGTCTCATCTTAAGTTTGGTGTCAATTGCATGCATTCATTCATGTGTCTTAAGGATCTTCAAGTAATTCTTGATGATTTTCGTGTTTTAATTCAATTGACTTGAGTGTTTGTGTGTCTCATATGCATTCTCATTAGTGTCAGTAGTATACAAACTGCTAAGTTTGGTGTCTTGCATGCATTGTTATTTCATTCTTGTTGCATTTTGATTATTAAAAACCCAAAAATATTTTTAATTTGTGTCTTTTCAAGTCAATGATACAGAGAATTGAAGATTCAGAACATACTGCAGAGGAATTATACAGAAAAAGCTGGGCATTCAAAATGCCCAGTGAAGAAGACAGACTGGCGTTTAAACGCCAACCAGGGTACCTGGTTGGGCGTTTAACGCCCAAAAAGGGTGCATTTTGGGCGTTAAACGCCAGAATGTATACCATTCTGGGCGTTTAACGCCAGGATGGTGCTATGGGGAAGATTTTGTTTTCAAATCAATTTTTTTTCAAGTTTTCAAAGTTTTTCAAAATCAAATCATTTTCAAATCATATCTTTTCAATCAAATGTTTTCAAAATCAATTTCTTTCCTTTTTCAAAGATACTTACTAACAATTAATGATTTGATTGAACATCTCAAATTTGTTGCCTTTTCTGTTGAGAAAGGTTTAATGTTTGAATCATATCTTTTCTTGTTAGGCAAGTCACTAATTTTCAAAATCAAATCTTTTTTTTTTCAAATTTGTTTTCAAATCATATCTTCTCAATCACATCTCTTTAAAACTAATCATATCTTCTTAACCTCATCTTTTTCAAAATAGTTTTCAATCAAATCTTTTTGATTTCTAATCCCAATTTCTTTTTCAAAATCACTTGATTTCTTTCTTACTTTTATTTTCGAAAATCAATTAAGTGTTTTTCAAAATGTTTTCAAAATCTTTTTAATTGAATTTTCGAAAATCTTCTTCCTCTCCTCCCACATCCTTCTATTTATGGAGTACTACTCCTTCTTAATGCACAATTCGAACTCTATCTAATCAAGTTCGAATTCTTCTACCTTCTTTTCTTCTATTTTTCTTTTCCTCTGACACCTCAAGGAATCTCTATACTGTGACATAGAGGATTCCACATTTCTTTTTCTCTTCTCTTTCATATGAGCAGAGCAGAGACAAAGGCATTCTTGTTGAAGCTGACCCTGAACCTGAGAGAACCTTGAAGCGAAAGCTAAGAGAAGCCAAGGCACAACTCTCTTTAGAGGACCTGACCGAATTCTTCAAAGAAGAAGAACACATGGCAGCCAAAAACAACACCAATGCCAACAATGCAAGGAAGGTGCTGGGTGACTTTACTGCACCTACTCCCAACTTCTATGGGAGAAGCATCTCTATCCCTGCCATTGGAGCAAACAACTTTGAGCTTAAGCCTCAATTAGTTTCTCTAATGCAACAGAATTGCAAATTCCATGGACTTCCAATGGAAGATCCTCATCAGTTTTTAGCTGAGTTCTTGCAAATCTGTGACACAGTCAAGACTAATGGGGTTGACCCTGAGGTCTACAGACTGATGCTATTCCCTTTTGCTGTACGAGACAGAGCTAGAATATGGTTGGACTCACAACCTAAAGATAGCCTGGACTCTTGGGAAAAGCTAGTCAATGCCTTCTTGGCAAAGTTCTTTCCACCTCAAAAATGGAGTAAGCTTAGAGTGGAAGTCCAAACCTTCAGACAGAAGGATGGAGAATCCCTCTATGAAGCTTGGGAAAGATACAAACAATTAATCAGAAGATGTCCCTCAGACATGCTTTCTGAATGGAGCATCATAGGTATCTTCTATGATGGTCTCTCTGAACTATCCAAGATGTCTTTGGATAGCTCTGCTGGAGGATCTCTTCATTTGAAGAAGACGCCTACAGAGGCTCAAGAGCTAATTGAAATGGTTGCAAATAACCAATTCATGTACACTTCTGAAAGAAATCCTGTGAACAATGGGACTAGTCAGAAGAAAGGAGTTCTTGAGATTGACACTCTGAATGCCATACTGGCTCAGAACAAGATATTGACTCAACAAGTCAATTCGATTTCTCAAAGTCTGTCTGGAATGCAAAATGCACCTGGCAGTACTAAGGAAGCTTCATCTGAGGAAGAAGCTTATGATCCTGAGAACCCTTCAATGGAAGAGGTGAATTACCTAGGAGAACCCTATGGAAACACCTATAATTCTTCATGGAGAAATCACCCAAATTTCTCATGGAAGAATCAAGAGAGACCTCAACAAGGTTTCAATAACAATAATGGTGGAAGAAACAGGCTTGGCAATAACAAGCCTTTTCCATCATCTTCTCAGCAACAGACAGAGAGTTCTAAGCAGAATACCTCTGACTTAGCAACAATGGTCTCTGATCTAATCAAAACCACTCAAAGTTTCATGAATGAAACAAGGTCCTCCATCAGAAATTTGGAAGGACAAGTGGGACAGCTGAGCAAGAAAATTACTGAACCCCCTCCTAGTACTCTCCCAAGTAATACAGAAGAAAATCCAAAAGGAGAGTGCAAAGCCATAACCATGGCCGAATATGGAGAGGAAAGAGAGGAGGTGGACGCCACTGAGGAAGACCTCAATGGGCGTGCACCAACCTCATCTGAGTTCCCCAATGAGGAACCATGGGAATCTGAGGCTCAAAATGAGACCATAGAGATTCCATTGGACTTACTTCTGCCTTTCATGAGCTCTGATGAGTATTCTTCCTCTGAAGAGGATGAGTATGTCACTGAAGAGCAAGTTGCTAAATATCTTGGAGCAATCATGAAGCTAAATAACAAGTTATTTGGGAATGAGACTTGGGAAGATGAACCTCCCTTGCTCACCAAAGAACTGGATGACTTGTCTAGGCAGAAATTACCTCAAAAGAGACAAGATCCTGGGAAGTTTTCAATACCTTGTACCATAGGCACCATGACCTTCAAGAAGGCCCTGTGTGACTTAGGGTCAAGTGTGAACCTCATGCCTCTCTCTGTAATGGAGAAGCTAGGGATCTTTGAGGTACAAGCTGCAAGAATCTCATTGGAGATGGCAGACAACTCAAGAAAACAAGCTCATGGACTTGTAGAGAATGTTTTGGTAAAGTTGAAGACCATTACATCCCTACTGATTTCATAGTCCTAGAGACTGGGAAGTGCATGGATGAATCCATCATCCTTGGCAGACCCTTCCTAGCCACAGCAAAGGCTGTGATTGATGTTGATAGAGGTGAACTAATCATTCAAGTGAATGAAGAATCCTTTGTGTTTAAGGGTCAAGGATATCCCTCTGTCACCATGGAGATGAAGCTTGAAGAGCTTCCCTCAAATCAGAGACAAATAGAGCCCCCAAAGTCAAACTCTAAGTTTGGTGTTGGGAGGCCACAACCAAACTCTAAGTTTGGTGTTGAACCCCCACATTCAAACTCTAAGTTTGGTGTTGGGAGGTTCCCACATTGCTCTGATCATTTGTAAGGCTCAATGAGAGCCATCTGTCAAGCTACTGACATTAAAGAAGCGCTTGTTGGGAGGCAACCCAATGATTATTTTATATATTTTCTTTTGTTATTTTATGTTTTTTTGTAGGTTGATGATCATAAGAAGTTACAAAATCAATGAAAAAAGCAAAAACAAAACGAAAAATAGGAAGAAAAACAACACACCCTGGAGGAAGATGTTGCTGGCGTTCAAACGCCAGTAAGCCTAGCAGTTGGGCGTTTAACGCCCAGTCTGGCACCATTCTGGGCGTTTAACGCCAGAAAGGGGCACCAGACTGGCGTTAAACGCCAGAAAAGGGCAAGAACCTGGCGTTAAACGCCAGGAATGGGCACCAGCCCGGCGTTTAACGCCAGAAATAGCTCAAAACGTGATTTTGAGCAACTTTTGGTGCAGGGATGACTTTTCCTTGACACCACAGGATCTGTGGACCCCACAGGACCCCCCCACCTACCCACCACCACCCTCTCTCTTCTTCCCCCATTCACCAATCATCTCATACCTCTTCCCCAAAAACCCCTCACCTTCAAATCCCATCTTTCTCTTCACCACTCACTCCATCCTTCATAAATCCCCACCAACCTCACCCTTCAAATTCAAACCACTTTCCCTCCCACCCACCCGAACTACCTCCCTCCTCTCTCCTATAAAATACCCTTCTTCACTTCTTCATTTTCACACAACCAAACCCCACTCCCCCTTCTTGGCCGAATACACTAAGCCATCCCTTCTCCCTCATTCTTCTTCTTCTACTCTTCTTTCTTCTTTTGCTCGAGGACGAGCAAACCTTTAAGTTTGGTGTGGTAAAAGCGTTGCTTTTTTTCGTTTTCCATAACCATTTATGGCATCCAAGGCCGGAGAAACCTCTAGAAAGAGAAAGGGAAGGCAAAAGCTTCCACCTCCGAGTCATGGGAGATGGATAGATTCATCTCAAGGGTGCATCAAGACCACTTCTATGAAGTTGTGACCTTGAAGAAGGTGATCCCCGAGGTCCCCTTTTCACTCAAAAAGGGTGAATATCCGAGATCCGCCATGAGATCCGAAGAAGAGGTTGGGAAGTACTTACCAACCCCATTCAACAAGTCGGAATCTTGATGGTTCAAGAGTTTATGCCAATGCATGGATCACAAAGAACCATGATCAAAGTATGAACCCGGATCCAAAGAATTATCTTACTATGGTTCGGGGGAAATACTTGGATTTTAGTCCGGAAAGTGTAAGGTTGGCGTTCAACTTGCCTATGATGCAAGGAGATGAACATCCTTACACAAGAAGGGTCAACTTTGATCAAAGGTTGGACCAAGTCCTCACAGTTATATGTGAAGAGGGCGCACAATGGAAGAGAGATTCAGAGGCAAGCCGGTTCAATTGAGAAGGCATGACCTCAAGCCCATGGCTAGAGGATGGTTAGAGTTCATTCAACGCTCAATCATTCCCACTAGCAACCGGTCCGAAGTTACTCTAGACCGAGCCATCATGATTCATAGCATCATGATTGGAGAAGAAGTGGAAGTTCATGAGGTTATAGCCCAAGAACTCTATAAAGTGGCGGACAAGCCTTCCACCTTGGCAAGGCTAGCCTTTCCTCATCTCATTTGTCACCTCTGTTATTCAGTTGGAGTTGACATAGAAGGAGATACCCCTATTGATGAGGACAAGCCCATCACCAAGAAAAGGATGGAGTACACAAGAGACCCCTCTCATCAAGAGATCCCTGAGATGCCTCAAGGGATGCACTTTCCTCCACAAGACTATTGGGAGCAAGTAAACACCTCCCTAGGAGAACTAAGTTCCAACATGGGACAACTAAGGGTGGAGCACCAAGAACACTCCATTCTCCTCCATGAAATTAGAGAAGATCAAAGAATCATGAGAGGAGCAACAAAGACAAGGAAGAGACATTGAGGAGCTCAAGCACTCCATAGGATCTTCAGAGGAAGAAAGAGCCGCCATCACTAAGGTGGACCCGTTCTTTAATTTCCTTGTTCTTTATTCTTCTGTTTTTCGAATTTTAGTGCTTATGTTTGTCTATGTTTGTGTCTTATGATCATTAGTGTCTTAGTGTCTATGCCTTAAAGTTATGAATGTCCTATGAATCCATCACCTTTCTTGAATAAAAACGTGCTTAATTGAAAAGGAAAGAATTGCATGAATTCTGAATTTTATAATAAGTTTAATTAATTTGATGTGGTGGCAATACTCTTGTTCTCTGAATGTATGCTTAAACAGTGCATATGTATCTTGAATTTGTGGTTCATGAAGGTTGGCTCTTGAAAGAATGATGAAAAAGGAGACATGTTACTGAGGATCTGAAAAATCATAAAAATGATTCTTGAAGCAAGAAAAGCAGTGAATACAAAAAAAAAGAAAGCAAGCGAAAAAAAAGAGAAGAAGAAAACGAAAAAAAATAGAAAGAAAAAAAGAAAGAATAAAGTTGTGATCCAAGGCAATAAGAGTGTGCTTAAGAACCCTGGACACCTCTAATTGGAGACTTTAGCAAAGCTGAGTCACAATCTGAAAGGTTCACCCAATTATGTGTCTGTGGCATGTATGTATCCGGTGGTAATACTGGAAGACAGAGTGCTTTGGGCCACGGCCAAGACTCATAAAGTAGCAGTGTTCAAGAATCATCATACTTAACTAGGAGAAATCAATAACACTATCTGGATTCTGAGTTCCTAAAGAAGCCAATCATTCTGAATTTCAAAGGATAGAGTGAGATGCCAAAACTATTCAGAGGCAAAAAGCTAAAAGCCCCGCTCATCTAATTAATACTGATCTTCATAGATGTTTTTGGAGTTCATTGCATATTCTCTTCTTTTTATCTTATTTGATTTTCAGTTGCTTGGGGACAAGCAACAATTTAAGTTTGGTGTTGTGATGAGCGGATAATTTGTACGCTTTTTGGCATTGTTTTTAGTATGTTTTTAGTATCTTTTAGTTAGTTTTTAGTATATTTTTATTAGTTTTTAATTAAAATTCACTTTTCTGGACTTTACTATGAGTTTGTATGTTTTTCTGTGATTTCAGGTATTTTCTGGCTGAAATTGAGGGATCTGAGCAAAATCTGATCCAGAGACTCAAAAGGACTGCAGATGCTGTTGGATTCTGACCTCCCTGCACTCGAAGTGGATTTTCTGGAGCTACAGAAGCCCAATTGGCGCGCTCTCAACGGCGTTGGAAAGTAGACATCCTGGGCTTTCCAGCAATATAATAGTCCATACTTTGCCCAGGATTTGATGGCCCAAACCGGCGTTCAAAGTCACCTCAAGAAATTCCAGCGTTAAACGCCGGAACTGGCACCTAAATGGGAGTTAAACGCCCAAACTGGCATAAAAGCTGGCGTTTAACTCCAAGGAGAGTCTCTACACGAAAATGCTTCATTGCTCAGCCCAAGCACACACCAAGTGGGCCCGGAAGTGGATTTTTATGTCATTTACTCATCTTTGTACACCTTAGGCTACTAGTTATCTATAAGTAGGACCTTTTACTATTGTATCTGCAGACTTGGGTAGCTATCTTCGTTTTAATGCTATCTTAGATCATTGGGAGGCTGGCCATTCGGCCATGCCTAGACCTTATGCTTATGTATTTTCAACGGTGGAGTTTCTACACACCATAGATTAAGGTGTGGAGCTCTGCTGTACCTCGAGTATTAATGCAATTACTATTGTTCTTCCATTCAATTCCGCTTGTTCTTGTTCTAAGATATCACTTGTTCTTCAACTTGATGAATGTGATGATCCGTGACACTCATCATCATTCTCACTCATGAACAAGGTGACTGACAACCACTTTTGTTCTACAAGCAACCAAGGCTTTAGTGAATGTCTCTTGGATTCCTGATTGCACGATGCATGTTGATCGCCTGACAACCGAGTGCTCGCCTGACAAACGAGCCAACCATTCCGTGAGATCAGAGTCTTCGTGGTATAGGCGAGAACTGATGGCGGCATTCAAGAGAATCCGGAAGGTCTAACCTTGTCTGTGGTATTCTGAGTAGGATTCAATGATTGAATGACTGTGACGTGCTTCAAACTCCTGAGGGCGGGCCGTTAGTGACAGACGCAAAAGAATCACTGGATTCTATTCCGGCCTGATTGAGAACCGACAGATGGATAGCCGTGCCGTGACAGGGTGCGTTGAACATTTCCAATGAGAGGATGGGAGGTAGCCACTGACAACGGTGAAACCCTTGCATAAGCTTGCCATGGAAAGGAGTAAGAAGGATTGGATGAAGACAGTAGGAAAGCAGAGAGACGGAAGGGAAGGCATCTTCATGCGCTTATCTGAAGTTCCTACCAATGAATTACATAAGTATCTCTATCTTTACCTTTTATGTTATTTTCGTTCATCACTATCATACATTTGAGTCTGCCTGACTAAGATTTACAAGATGACCATAGCTTGCTTCATAGCAACAATCTCCGTGGGATCGACCCTTACTCACGTAAGGTATTACTTGGACGACCCAGTGCACTTGCTGGTTAGTTGTGTGAAGTTGTAGTGATCACAATTTCGCGCACCATTGTGCTGACCGGTTTTTTTTCCAGTTTTTTTTTGTTACGTTGGGTTGACCGGTTTTTTTTCCAATTTTTTTTCCATTGTTTTTACGTTGTGTTGACCTGTTTTTTTTACGTCGGGCTGACCGGTTTTTTCTCCATTTTTAGGTTGTGCTGACTGGTTTTTCTTATACGTTGTGCTGACCCTTGTTTTTAAATGACGCTATCCAGAGGAGGACACCTAAAGGCGAGCCGTAATGGCCTCATCTTCGGCAGGCTCCTTCGATTTTTTTTACGTTGTACTGACCGGTTTTTTTTTCCAGTTTTTTGATTTTTGGTTTTATTTTTATTTTATGTTGTGCTTACCGGTTTTTTTCCATTTTTTTAGGTTGTGCTGACCGGTTTATTTTTTTATTTTTTTTATGTTGTGCTGACCCTTCTTCTTTAAATGACGCTATCCAGAGGAGAACACCTAAAGGCAAGCTGTAATGACCTCCGATTTTTTTTTACGTTGTGCTGACCAGTTTTTTCCAGTTTTTTTTGTTGTGCTGACCGGTTTTTTTCATTTTTTTAGGTTGTGCTGACCGGTTTTTTTTTTGGGTTGTGCTGACGATTTTTTTCCAGTTTTTTTTTTTACGTTGTGCTGTCCGGTTTTTTTTTTTGGGGTTGTGCTGACCGTTTTTTTTTTAGGTTGTGCTGACCGATTTTTATTTTTTACGTTGTGCTGACCCCTGTTCTTTGAATGACACTATCCAGAGGAGGACACCTAAAGGCGAGTCGTAATGGCCTCATCTTCAGCAGGCTCCTCCGATTTTTTTTTCGTTGTGCTGACCGGTTTTTTTCTAGTTTTTTTTACGTTGTGTTGACCGTTTTTTTTTTTTTTACGTTGTGCTGACCCTTGTTCTTTAAATGATGCTATCTAGAGGAGACACCTAAAGGCGAGCCGTAATGGCCTCATCTTCGGCAGGCGCCTCCAATTTTTTTTTGTTGTGCTGACCGGTTCTTTTCCAGTTTTTTTTTTTACGTTGTGATGACCGATTTCTTTTTTTTTACGTTCTGACACTTGTTCTTTAAATGACGCTATCCAGAGAGGACACCTAAAGGCGAGCCGTAATGGCCTCATCTTCGGCATGCTCCTCCAATTTTTTTTACGTTGTGCTGCCCGGTTTTTTTCCAGTTTTTCTTATGTTGTGATGACCCTTGTTCTTTAAATGACGCTATCCAGAGGAGGACACCTAAAGGCGAGCCGTAATGGCTTCATCTTCGGTAGGCTCCTCCAATTTTTTTTTACGTTGTGCAGACCGGTTTTTTTTCTTTTTTTTTACGTTGTGCTGACCAATTTTTTTTACGTTGTGCTGACCGATTTTTTTTCCAGTTTTTTTTGTTACGCTGTGTTGACCAGGTTTTTTTCTAGTTGTTTTCCATTTTTTTTTACGTTGTGCTGACCTATTTTTTTTACGTTGTGCTGACCATTTTTTTCCATTTTTAGGTTGTGCTGATCGGTTTTTTTTTTATACTTTGTGCTGACCCTTGTTCTTTAAATGACACTATCCAGAGGAGGACACCTAAAGGCGAGCCGTAGTGGCCTCGTTTTCGGTAGGCTCCTCCGATTTTTTTTACGTTGTGCTGATTGGTTTTTTTCCTGTTTTATTTTACATTGTGCTGACCGGTTTTTTCCTGTTTTTCTTGTTTTTTTTTATTTATTTTACGTTGTGCTTACCAGTTTTTTCCATTTTTTTAGGTTGTGCTGACTGGTTTATTTTTTTTACGTTGTGCTGACCCTTGTTCTTTAAATGACGCTATCCAGAGGAGTACACCTAAAGGCGTGCTGTAATGGCCTCCGATTTTTTCTTTACGTTGTGCTAACCGGTTTTTTTCCAATTTTTTTCGTTGTGCTGACCGGTTTTTTTTCATTTTTTAGGTTGTGATGACCGCGCTTTTTTTGTGCTGACCGGTTTTTTTGGGTTGTGATGACCGGTTTTTTTGGGTTGTGCTGACCAGTTTTTTTTACATTGTGCTGTCCGGTTTTTTTTTCTTTTTTGGGTTGTGCTGACCATTTTTTTAAGTTGTGCTGACCGGTTTTTTTTTAGGTTGTGCTGACCGGATTTTTTTTTTACGTTATACTGACCCTTGTTCTTTAAATGACGCTATCTAGAGGAGGACACCTAAAGGCGAGCCGTAATGGCCTCATCTTCGACAGGCTCCTCCAATTTTTTTTTTTCGTTGTGCTGACCGGTTTTTTTTTGAATTTTTTTTTAAGTTGTGCTGACCCTTGTTCTTTAAATGACATCCAGAGGAGGACACCTAAAGGCGAGCCGTAACGGCCTCATATTCGGTAGGCTCCTCCGACTTTTTTTTTACGTTGTGCTGATTGGTTTTTTTCCATTTTTTTATACGTTGTGTCGACCGGTTTTTTTTTTTTTTTTACGTTGTGCTGATCGGTTTTATTCCTATTTTTAGGTTGTGCTTACCCCCGTTTTTTTTTTTTTTTACGTTGTGTTGACCCTTGTTCTTTAAATGACGATATCCAGGAGGACACCTAAAGGCGAGCCGTAATGGCCTCATCTTCAGCATGCACCTCCGATTTTTTTACGTTGTGCTGAAGTTCTTTAAATAACGCTATCCAGAGGAGGACACCTAAAGGCGAGCCGTAATGGCCTCATCTTCGACAGGCTCCTCCGATTTTTTTTTGGTTGTGCTGACCAGTTTTTTTTCCGATTTTTTTAAGTTGTGTTGACCGATTTTTTTTTTTACGTTGTGCTGACCCTTGTTCTTTAAATGACGCTATCTAGAGGAGGACACCTAAAGGCGAGCTGTAATGGCCTCATCTTCGGCATGCTCATCCAATTTTTTTTACGTTGTGCTGACCGGTTTTTTTCTAGTTTTTTTTTTACTTTGTGCTGACCCTTGTTCTTTAAATGACGCTATCTAGAGGAGGACTCCTAAAGGCGAGCCGCAACAGCCTCATCTTCGGTAGGCTCCTCCGATTTTTTTTTACGTTATGCTTACCGATTTTTTGACCAGTTTTTTTTACGTTGTGTTGACCAATTTTTTTTCCATTTTTTTGACGTTGTGCTGACAAGTTTTTTTCCATTTTTTTAGGTTGTGCTTACCGGTTTTTTTTTTTACGTTGTGCTGACCAATTTTTTTATTTTTTTTTACATTGTGCTGACCCTTGTTCTTTAAATGACGCTATCCAGAGGAGGACACCTAAAGGCGAGCCGTAATGGCCTCATCTTCGGTAGGCTACTCCAATTTATTTTTTTACGTCGTGCTGACCCTTGTTCTTTAAATGACGTTATCCAGAGAAGGACACCTAACGCGAGCCGTAATGGCCTCATCTTCGGTAGGCTCATCTGATTTATTTTTTTACGTTGTTCTGAACGTTTTTTTTTTACGTTGTGCTGACCGGTTTTTTTTTTCCATTTTTTTACGTTGTGTTGACCGATTTTTTTCCAGTTTTTTTCCATTTTTTACGTTGTACCGACCAGTTTTTTCTACGTTGTGCTGACCGTTTTTTTTTTTTTTTTCATTTTTTAGGTTGTGCTGACCGGTTTTTTTTTATACGTTGTGCTGACCCTGTTCTTTAAATGACGCTATCCAGAGGAGGACACCTAAAGGCGACCCGTAATGGCCTCATTTTTGACAGGCTCCTCCTATTTTTTTTTAGTTTTGCTGACCGGTTTTTTTCTGATTTTTTTTACGTTGTAATGAACAATTTTTTTTTACGTTGTGCTGACCCTTGTTCTTTAAATGACGCTATCTAGAGGAGGACACCTAAAGGCGAGCTGTAATAGCCTCATCTTCGGCATGCTCCTCCGATTTTTTTTACGTTGTGCTGACCATTTTTTTTTCCAGTTTTTTTTTACTTTGTGCTGACCCTTGTTCTTTAAATGACGCTATCCAGAGGAGGACACCTAAAGGCGAGCCGTAATGGCCTTATCTTCGGTAGGCTCCTCCGATTTTTTTTTACGTTGTGCTTACCGATTTTTTGTTCAGTTTTTTTTTTACATTGTGTTGACCAGTTTTTTTCCAGTTTTTTCCATTTTTTTACGTTGTGCTGACTGGTTTTTTTTTTTTTACGTTGTGCTGACCAGTTTTTTTCCATTATTTTAGGTTGTGCTTACCGGTTTTTTTTTTTTTACGTTTTGCTGACTGGTTTTTTTTTATTTTTTTTACGTTGTGCTAACCCTTGTTCTTTAAATGACGCTATCCAGAGGAGGACACCTAAAGGCGAGCCGTAATGGCCTCATCTTCGGTAGGCTCCTCCGATTTTTTTTTACGTTGTGCTTACTGGTTTTTTGTTCAGTTTTTTTTTTACGTGTGTTGACCAGTTTTTTTTTCCAGTTTTTTTCCATTTTTTTACGTTGTGCTGACAGGTTTTTTTTTACGTTGTACTGACCAGTTTTTTTCCATTGTTTTAGGTTGTGCTTACCGGTTTTTTTTTTTACGTTTTGCTGACCAGTTTTTTTTTTTTACGTTGTGCTGACCCTTGTTCTTTAAATGACCCTATCCAGAGGAGGACACCTAAAGGCGAGCCGTAATGGCCTCATCTTCGGTAGGCTCCTCTGATTTATTATTTTATGTTGTACTGAACGGTTTTTTTACGTTGTGCTGACCAGTTTTTTTTCCAGTTTTTTTTTACGTTGTGTTGACCAGTTTTTTTCCAGGTTTTCCATTTTTTACGTTGTGCTGACCAGATTTTTTTCATTTTTTAGGTTGTGCTGACCGATTTTTTTTATACGTTATGCTGACCCTTGTTCTTTAAATGATGCTTTCCAGAGGAGGATACCTAAAGGCGAGACGTAATGGCCTCATCTTCGGCAGGTTCCTCCGATTTTTTTTCTTTTTCATTGTGATGACCGGTTTTTTTCCAATTTTTTTTTACGTGTGCTGACCCTTGTTCATTAAATGACATCCAGAGGAGGACACCTAAAGGCGAGCCGTAATGGCCTCATCTTCGGTAGGCTCCTCCAATTTTTTTTTACGTTGTGCTGATCGGTTTTTTTCATTTTTTTATAGATTGTGCTGACCGGTTTTTTTTATGTTTTGCTGACCGGTTTTTTTCCATTTTTTTAGGTTGCTGACCAGTTTTTTTTTTTTACGTTGTGCTGACCCTTGTTCTTTAAATGATGCTATCCAGAGGAGGACACCTAAAAGCGAGCCGTAATTGCCTCATCTTCGGCAGGCTCGTCCGATTTTTTTTTTACGTTGTGCTAACCAGTTTTTTTTCCATTTTTTTTTTACGTTGTGCTGACCCTTGTTCTTTAAATGATGCTACCCAGAGGAGGACAGCTAAAGGCGAGCCGTAATGGTCTCATCTTCGGCAGGCTCCTCCGATTTTTTTTTATGTGGTGCTGACCGATTTTTTTTTTCCAATTTTTTTACGTTGTGCTGACCCTTGTTCTTTAAATGACATCCAGAGGAGGACACCTAAAGGCGAGCCGTAATGGCCTCATCTTCGGTAGGCTCCTCCGATTTTTTTTACGTTGTGCTGATCGGGTTTTTTTCATTTTTTTATAGATTGTGCTGACCAATTTTTTTTTATGTTTGCTGACCAGTTTTTTTCATTTTTTAGGTTGTGCTGACCAGTTTTTTTTTTACGTTGTGTTGACCCTTGTTCTTTCAATGATGCTATCTAGAGGAGGACACCTAAAAGCGAGCCGTAATTGCCTCATCTTCGGCAGGCTCGTCCGATTTTTTTTTTACGTTGTGCTAACCGGTTTTTTTTCCAGTTTTTTTTACGTTGTGCTGACCCTTGTTCTTTAAATGATGCTACCCAGAGGAGGACAGCTAAAGGCGAGCCGTAATGTTCTCATCTTCAGCAGGCTCCTCCGATTTTTTTTTATGTGGTGCTGACTGATTTTTTTTTCCAGTTTTTTTACGTTATGCTGACCCTTGTTCTTTAAATGACGCTATTCAGAGGAGGACACCTAAAGGTGAGCCGTAATGGCCTCATCTTCGGCAGGCTCCTCCGATTTTTTTTACGTTGTGCTGACCGGTTTTTTTTTTAAATTGTGGTGACCGATTTTTTTTTTTTTTTTTTTAGGTTTTGCTGACGGGTTTTTTTTTATGTTGTGCTAACCCTTGTTCTTTAAATGACGCTATCCAGAGGAAGACACCTAAAGGCGAGCCGTAATGGTCTCATCTTCGGCAGGCTCCTCCGATTTTTTTTATGTTGTGCTGACCGGTTTTTTTCATTTTTTTACGTTGTGCTGACCAGTTTTTTTTTCCATCTTTTTTAGGTTGTGCTGACTGGTTTTTTTTTTTCTACGTTGTGCTGACCCTTGTTCTTTAAATGACGCTATCTAGAAGAGGACACCTAAAGGCGAGCCGTAATGGCTTCATCTTCGGCAAGCTCCTCCAATTTTTTTCGTTGTGCTGACCGTTTTTTTTCCAGTTTTTTTATGTTGTGCGGATCGGGTTTTTTTTTTGTGCTGACCCTTTTTCTTTAAATGACGCTATCCAGAGGAGGATACCTAAAGGCGAGCCGTAATGGCCTCATCTTCGGCAGGCTCCTCCAATTTTTTTTTCGTTATGCTAACTGGTTTTTTTTCCAGTTTTTTTTTACGTTGTGCTGACCCTTGTTCTTTAAAGTACATCTAGAGGAGGACACCTAAAGGCGAGCCATAATGGCCTCATCTTCGGTAGGCTCCTCCGATTTTTTTTTGACGTTGTACTGATCGGTTTTTTTTTTTCATTTTATTATACGTTGTGCTGACTGGTTTTTTTTACCGTTGTGCTGACTGGTTTTTTTTTTTACGTTGTGCTGACCGGTTTTTTTTCCATTTTTTTAGGTTGTGCTGACCGGTTTTTTTTTTCACGTTTTGTTGACCCTTGTTCTTTAAATGACGCTATCCAAACGGACACCTAAAGGAGCCGTAATGGCCTCATCTTCGGCAGGCTCCTCCGATTTTTTTTTACGTTGTGCTGACCGGTTTTTTTTCCATTTTTTTTACGTTGTGTTGATTGGTCTTTTTCCATTTTGTGATGTTGTGCTGACTCTTTTTTCTTTAAATGACGATATCCAGAGGTGGACACCTAAAGGCGAGCCGTAATGGCCTAATCTTCGGCAGGATCCTCCGATTTTTTTTTTACGTTGTGCTGACCGATTTTTTTCCATTTTTTTAGGTTGTGCTGACCGTTTTTTTTTTTTTTACGTTGTGCTGACCCTTGTTCTTTAAATGACGCTATCCAGAGGAGGACACCTAAAGGCGAGCCGTAATGGGCTCATCTTTGTCATGCACCTCCGATTTTTTTTTACGTTGTGCTGACCCTTGTTCTTTAAATGACGATATCCAGAGGAGGACACCTAAAAGCGAGCCATAATGGCCTCATCTTCGGCATGCACCTCCGATTTTTTTTTACGTTGTGCTGAAGTTCTTTAAATGACGCTATCCAGAGGAGGACACCTAAAGGCGAGCTGTAATGGCCTCATCTTTGGCAGGCTCCTCCGATTTTTTTGTTGTGCTGACCGGTTTTTTCCAATTTTTTTTACGTTATGCTGACCGTTTTTTTTTTTACGTTGTGCTGACCCTTGTTCTTTAAATGACGCTATCTAGAGGAGGACACCTAAAGGCGAGGTGTAATGGCCTCATCTTCGACATGCTCCTCCAATTTTTTTTTACGTTGTGCTAACTGGTTTTTTTTCCAGTTTTTTTTACTTTATGTCGACCCTTGTTCTTTAAATGACGCTATCCAGAGGAGGACACCTAGAGGCGAGCCGTAATGGCCTCATCTTCGGTAGGCTCCTCCCACTTTTTTAATGTTGTGTTGACCGGTTTTTTCCATTTTTTTTAGGTTGTGCTGGCCAGTTTTTTTCCATCTTTTTTAGGATGTGCTGACCGGTTTTTTTTTACGTTGTGCTGACCCTTGTTCTTTAAATGACGCTATCTAGAAGAGACACCTAAAGGCGAGCCGTAATGGCCTCATCTTCGGCAGGGCTCCTCCAATTTTTTTTCGTTGTGCTGACCGTTTTTTTTATTCAATTTTTTATGTTGTGCGGATCGGGTTTTTTTTTTGTGCTGGTCCTTTTTCTTTAAATGACGCTATCCAGAGGAGGATACCTAAAGGCGAGCCGTAATGGCCTCATCTTCGACAGGCTCCTCCAATTTTTTTTCGTTATGCTAACTGTTTTTTTTCCAGTTTTTTTTTTTACGTTGTGCTGACCCTTGTTCTTTAAAGTACATCCAGAGGAGACACCTAAAGGCGAGCCATAATGGCCTCATCTTTGGTAGGCTCCTCCGATTTTTTTTTTTACGTTGTACTGATCGGTTTTTTTTTTCATTTTTATTATATGTTGTGCTGACTGGTTTTTTTTACCGTTGTGCTGACTGGTTTTTTTTACGTTGTGCTGACCAGTTTTTTTTCCATTTTTTAGGTTTGCTGACCGGTTTTTTTTTTCACGTTTTGTTGACCCTTGTTCTTTAAATGACGCTATCCAAACGAGGACACCTAAAGGAGAGCCGTAATGGCCTCATCTTCGGCAGGCTCCTCCGATTTTTTTTTACGTTGTGCTGACCGGTTTTTTCCATTATTTTTACGTTGTGCTGACTGGTCTTTTTCCATTTTGTTATGTTGTGCTGACTCTTGTTCTTTAAAAGACGATATCCAGAGGTGGACACCTAAAGGCGAGCCGTAATGGCCTAATCTTCGGCAGGCTCCTCCGATTTTTTTTTTACGTTGTGCTGACCGGTTTTTTTTCCATTTTTTTAGGTTGTGCTGACCGGTTTTTTTTTCCATTTTTTTAGGTTGTGCTGACCGGTTTTTTTTTTTTTTACGTTGTGCTGACCCTTGTTCTTTAAATGACGCTATCCAGAGGAGGACACCTAAAGGCGAGCCGTAATGGCCTCATCTTCGTCATGCACCTCTGATTTTTTTTACGTTGTGCTGAAGTTTTTTAAATGACGCTATCCAGAGGAGGACACCTAAAGGCGAGCCGTAATGGCCTCATCTTTGGCAGGCTCCTCCGATTTTTTTGTTGTGCTGACCGATTTTTTTTCCAGTTTTTTTTACGTTGTGCTGACCGGTTTTTTTTTTTTACGTTGTGCTGACCCTTGTTCTTTAAATGACGCTATCCAGAGGAGGACACCTAAAGGCGAGGTGTAATGGCCTCATCTTCGACATGCTCCTCCGATTTTTTTTTACGTTGTGTTGACTGGTTTTTTTCCAGTTTTTTTTTACTTTGTGTCGACCCTTGTTCTTTAAATGACGCTATCCAGAGGAGGACACCTAAATGCGAGCCGTAATGGCCTCATCTTCGGCATGCTACTGCAATTTTTTTCTTACATTGTGCTGACTGGTTTTTTTTCCAGTTTTTTTTTTACGTTGTGCTGACCGGTTTTTTTTTTCCAGTTTTTTTTCCATTTTTTATGTTGTGTTGACCGTTTTTTCGACTTTTTTTCCATTTTTTTACGTTGTGCTGAGCAATTTTTTTTTACGTTGTGCTTACTGGTTTTTTTTCCAGTTTTTTTTTTCATTTTTTTTTACGTTGTGTTGACCGGTTTTTTTCCATTTTTTACGTTGTGTTGACCGGTTTTTTTTTTTTTTACGTTGTGCTGACCCTTGTTCTTTAAATGACGCTATCCAGAGGAGGACACCTAAAGGCGAGCCATAATGGCCTCATCTTCGGTAGGCTCCTCCGATTTTTTTTTTACGTTGTGCTGACCGGTTTTTTTTCCAGTTTTTTTTTTGTTTTTTTTTTATTTTATGTTGTGCT
Source organism: Arachis stenosperma (assembly GCF_014773155.1). Taxonomy (NCBI): domain Eukaryota; kingdom Viridiplantae; phylum Streptophyta; class Magnoliopsida; order Fabales; family Fabaceae; genus Arachis; species Arachis stenosperma. The sequence continues at coordinate 1,945,908 of NW_026651370.1, forward strand.
TACCGATTTTTTTCCTCTTTTTTAGGTTGTGCTGACCGGTTTACTTTTTTTATTTTTTTTACCTTGTGCTGACCCTTGTTCTTTAAATGACGCTATCCAGAGGAGGACACCTAAAGGTGAGCCATAATATCCTCATCTTCGGCAGGCTCCTCCGATTTTTTTTTACGTTGTGTTGACCGGTTTTTTTCTATTTTTTTATGTTGTGTTGACCGGTTTTTTTTTGTGCTGACCCTTTTTCTTTAAATGACGCTATCCAGAGGAGGACACCTAAAAGCGAGCCGTAATGGCCTCATCTTCGGCAGGCTCCTCCAATTTTTTTCGTTATGCTGTCTGGTTTTTTTTCCAGTTTTTTTTTTACGTTGTGCTGACCCTTGTTCTTTAAAGTACATCCAGAGGCGGACACCTAAAGGCGAGCCGTAATGGCCTCATCTTCGGTAGGCTCCTCCGATTTTTTTTTACGTTGTGCTGATCCGTTTTTTTCATTTTTTTATACGTTGTGCTGACTGGTTTTGTTTTTTTACCGTTGTGCTGACTGGTTTTTTTTACGTTGTGCTGACCGATTTTTTTTCATTTTTTTAGGTTGTGCTGGCCGGTTTTTTTTTTTTTTACGTTTTGTTGACCCTTGTTCTTTAAATGACGCTATCCAAACGAGGACACCTAAAGGAGAGCCGTAATGGCCTCATCTTCGCAGGCTCCTCCGATTTTTTTTACGTTGTGCTGACCGGTTTTTTTCCAATTTTTTAGGTTGTGCTGACCGGTTTTTTTTAATTTTTAATTTTTTTATTTTTTTTACGTTGTGCTGACCCTTGTTATTTAAATGACGCTATCCAGAGGAGGACACCTAAAGGCGAGCCGTAATGGCCTCATCTTTGGCAGGCTCCTCCGATTTTTTTTTTACGTTGTGCTGATCGGTTTTTTTCCAGTTTTTTTTTTTACGTTGTGCTGACCGTTTTTTTCCATTTTTTTTTAGGTGCTGACCGGTTTTTTTTTTTTTACGTTGTGCTGACCCTTACTCTTTAAATGACGCTATCAAGAGGAGGACACCTAACGCGAGCCGTATGGCCTCATCTTCGTTAGGCTCCTCCAATTTTTTTTACGTTGTGCTTATCGGTATTTTGTCCAGTTTTTTTTACGTTGTGTTGACCATTTTTTTTCCAGTTATTTTCCATCTTTTTACGTTGTGCTGACCGTTTTTTTTTACGTTGTGCTGAACAGTTTTTTTTCCATTTTTTAGGTTGTGCTTACAGGGTTTTTTTTACGTTGTGCTGACCGGTTTTTTTTCCATTTTTTAGGTTGTGCTGACCGGTTTTTTTTTTATTTTTTTTACTTTGTGCTGACCCTTGTTCTTTAAATTACGCTATGCAGAGGAGGACACCTAAAGGCGAGCCGTAGTGGCCTCATCTTCGGCAGGCTCTTCCGATTTTTTTTATTGTGCTGACCGTTTTTTTTTTTGTTTTTTTCCGATTTTTTTTGTTATGCTGACCGGTTTTTTTTTACATTGTGCTGACCAGTTTTTTCCATTTTTTTACGTTGTGCTTACAGGTTTTTTTTTACGTTGTGCTGACCGATTTTTTTAATTTTTTTTACCTTGTGCTGACCTTTGTTCTTTAATGACGCTATCTAGAGGAGGACACCAAAAGGCGAGCCGTAATGGCCTCATCTTCGGCAGGCTCCTCCGATTTTTTTTACATTGTGTTGACCCTTGTTCTTTAATGATATCTAGAGAGGACACCTAAAGGCGAGCCGTAGTGGCCTCATATTCGGTAGGCTACTCTAATATTTTATTTTTTTTACGTTGTGCTAACCGTTTTTTTTCCATTTTTTTAGGTTGTGCTGACCGGTTTTTTTCTTTTACGTTGTGCTGACCTTGTTCTTTAAATGAAGCTATCGAGAGAGGACACCTAAGGCGAGCCGTAATGGCCTCATCTTCGGAATGCTACCGTAATTTTTTTACATTGTGCTGACCGTTTTTTTTCCAATTTTTTTCCATTTTTTAACATTGTGTTGACCGATTTTTTTCCACTTTTTTTCCATTTTTTTACGTTGTGCTGACCATTTTTTTTACGTTGTGCTGACTGGTTTTTTTCCAGTTTTTTTTCCATTTTTTTTACGTTGTGTTGACCGATTTTTTCCATTTTTTTACGTTGTGCTGACCGGTTTTTTTTCCATTTTTTAGGTTGTGCTGACAGTTTTTTTTTTATACGTTGTGCTGACCCTTGTTCTTTAAATGACGCTATCCAGAGGAGACACCTAAAGGCGAGCCGTAATGGCCTCATCTTCGGTAGGCTCCTCTGATTTTTTTTACGTTGTGCTGACCGATTTTTTTTTCCAGTTTTTTTTTTTACGTTGTGCTGACCGTTTTTTTTTTCAGTTTTTCAGCTTTTTATTTTTTTTATTTTACGTTGTGCTTATCGATTTTTTTCCACTTTTTTAGGTTTTGCTTACCGGTTTATTTTTTTATTTTTTTTTACGTTGTGCTGACCCTTGTTCTTTAAATGACGCTATCCAGAGGAGGGCACCTAAAGGTGAGCCGTAATAGCCTCATCTTCGGCAGAATCCTCCGATTTTTTTTTACGTTGTGTTGACCGGTTTTTTTTTGCATTTTTTTTATGTTGTGCTGACCGGTTTTTTTTTTGTGCTGACCCTTTTTCTTTAAATGACGCTATCCAGAGGAGGACACCTAAAGGCGAGCCGTAATGGCCTCATCTTCGGCAGGCTCCTCCAATTTTTTTTTTACATTGTGTTGACCCTTGTTCTTTAAATGATATCTAGAGGAGGACACCTAAAGGCGAGCCGTAGTGTCCTCATCTTCGGTAGGCTACTCTAATATTTTTATTTTTTTTACATTGTGCTAACCGGTTTTTTTTCCATTTTTTTAGGTTGTGCTGACCGGTTTTTTCTTTTACGTTGTGCTGACCTTGTTCTTTAAATGAAGCTATCGAGAGGAGGACACCTAAAGCGAGCCGTAATGGCCTCATCTTCGGAATGCTACTGTAATTTTTTTTACATTGTGCTGACCGTTTTTTTTTCCAATTTTTTTCCATTTTTTAACGTTGTGTTGACCGGTTTTTTTTTTCCACTTTTTTTTCCATTTTTTTACGTTGTGCTGACCAGTTTTTTTTTTACGTTGTGCTGACTGGTTTTTTTCCAGTTTTTTTTTCATTTTTTTTACGTTGTGTTTACCGATTTTTTCCATTTTTTTTACGTTGTGCTGACCGGTTTTTTTTTCCATTTTTTAGGTTGTGCTGACAGGTTTTTTTTTATACGTTGTGCTGACCCTTGTTCTTTAAATGACGCTATCCAGAGGAGGACACCTAAAGGCGAGCCGTAATGGCCTCATCTTCGGTAGGCTCCTCTGATTTTTTTTTACGTTGTGCTGACCGATTTTTTTTCCAGTTTTTTTTTACGTTGTGCTGACCGGTTTTTTTTTCAGTTTTTCAGCTTTTTATTTTTTTATTTTACGTTGTGCTTACCGATTTTTTTCCACTTTTTTAGGTTTTGCTTACCGTTTATTTTTTTTATTTTTTTTTTACGTTGTGCTGACCCTTTTCTTTAAATGACGCTATCCAGAGGAGGGCACCTAAAGGTGAGCGTAATAGCCTCATCTTCGGCAGACTCCTCCGATTTTTTTTTACGTTGTATTGACCGGTTTTTTTTTTTTCCATTTTTTTTTATGTTGTGCTGACCCTTTTTTTTTTGTGCTGACCCTTTTTCTTTAAATGACGCTATCCAGAGGAGGACACCTAAAGGCGAGCCGTAATGGCCTCATCTTTGGCAGGCTCCTCCGATTTTTTATTTCGTTATGTTGACTGGTTTTTTTTTCCAGTTTTTTTTTTACGTTGTGCTGACCCTTGTTCTTTAAAGTACATCCAGAGGAGGACACCTAAAGGCGAGCCGTAATGGCCTCATCTTCGGTAGGCTCCTCCGATTTTTTTCTTTACGTTGTGCTGATCGGTTTTTTTTCATTTTTTTTATACGTTGTGCTGACTGGTTTTGTTTTTTTACGTTATGCTGACCGTTTTTTTTCCATTTTTTTAGGTTGTGCGGACCGGTTTTTTTTTCACGTTTGTTGACCCTTGTTCTTTAAATGACGCTATCCAAACGAGACACCCAAAGGAGAGCCGTAATGGCCTCATCTTCGGCAGGCTCCTCCGATTTTTTTACGTTGTGCTGACCGGTTTTTTTTTTTCCATTTTTTTTTACGTTGTGCTGACTGGTCTTTTTCCATTTTCTTAGTTGTGCTGACTCTTGTTCTTTAAATGACGATATCCAAGGTGGGACACCTAAAGGCGAGCCGTAATGGCCTAATCTTCGGCAGGCTCCTCCGATTTTTTTTTACGTTGTGCTGACCGATTTTTTTCCATTTTTTTAGGTTGTGCTGACCAGTTTTTTTTTTACGTTGTGCTGACCCTTTTCTTTAAATGACGCTATCCAGAAGAGACACCTAAAGGCGAGCCATAATGGCTCATCTTCGTCATGCACCTCCGATTTTTTTTTACGTTGTGCTGAAGTTCTTTAAATGACGCTATCCAAGGAGGACACCTAAAGGCAGCCGTAGTGGCCTCATCTTCGGTTGGCTACTCTAATATTTTTATTTTTTTTTTACGTTGTGCTAACCGGTTTTTTTCCATTTTTTTAGGTTGTGCTGACCGTTTTTTCTTTTACGTTATGCTAACCCTTGTTCTTTAAATGAAGCTATCCAGAGGAGGACACCTAATGGCGAGCCGTAATGGCCTCATCTTCGGCATGCTACTGCAATTTTTTTTACATTGTGCTGACCGGTTTTTTTTCCAGTTTTTTTACGTTGTGCTGACCGGTTTTTTCTAGTTTTTTTTCCATTTTTTAACGTTGTGTTGACCGGTTTTTTTCCACTTTTTTTCCATTTTTTTACGTTGTGCTGACCAGTTTTTTTTTTACGTTGTGCTGACCGGTTTTTTTTTTTACGTTGTGCTCACCAGTTTTTTTCCATTTTTTAGGTTGTGATGACAGGTTTTTTTTTTTATACGTTGTGCTGACCCTTGTTCTTTAATGACGCTATCCAGAGGAGGACACCTACAGGCGAGCCGTAATGGCCTCATCTTCGGTAGGCTCCTCTGATTTTTTTTACGTTGTGCTGACCGATTTTTTTTTCCAGTTTTTTTTTACGTTGTGCTGATCGATTTTTTTTCAGTTTTTTTGTTTTTTGTTTTTTTTATTTTACGTTGTCCTTACCGATTTTTTTCCACTTTTTTAGGTTTTGCTCACCGGTTTATTTTTTTTATTTTTTTTTTACGTTGTGCTGACCCTTGTTCTTTAAATGATGCTATCTAGAGGAAGGCACCTAAAGGTGAGCCGCGTAAAAGCCTCATCGTCGGCAGACCCCTCCGATTTTTTTTTACGTTGTGTTGACCGTTTCTTTCCATTTTTTTTATGTTGTGCTGACCGTTTTTTTTTTTGTGCTGACCCTTTTTCTTTAAATGACGCTATCCAGAGGAGGACACCTAAAGGCGAGCCGTAATGGCCTTATCTTCGGCAGGCTCCTCCGATTTTTTTTTCGTTATGCTGACTGGTTTTTTTTCCAGTTTTTTTTAACGTTGTGCTGACTGGTTTTGTTTTTTACGTTATGCTGACCAGTTTTTTCCCATTTTTTAGGTTGTGCAGATCGTTTTTTTTTTCACGTTTTTTTGACCCTTGTTCTTTAAATGACGCTATCCAAACGAGGACACCTACGGAGAGCCGTAATGGCCTCATCTTCGGCAGGCTCCTCCTATTTTTTTTTTACGTTGTGCTGACCGGTTTTTTCCACTTTTTTTACGTTGTGCTGACTGGTCTTTTTCCATTTTTTTATGTGTGCTGACTCTTGTTCTTTAAATGATGATCCAGAGGTGGACACCTAAAGGCGAGCCGTAATGGCCTAATCTTCGCAGGCTCCTCCGATTTTTTTTTACGTTGTGCTGACCGATGTTTTTCCATTTTTTTAGGTTGTGCTGACCAGTTTTTTTTTTTTACGTTGTGCTGACCCTTGTTCATTAAATGACGCTATCCAGAGGAGGACACCTAAAGGTGAGCCGTAATGGCCTCATCTTCGTCATGCACCTCCGATTTTTTCTTTTACGTTGTGCTTACCCTTGTTCTTTAAATGACGATATCCAGAGGAGGACACCTAAAGGCGAGCCGTAATGGCCTCATCTTCGGCATGCACCTCCGATTTTTTTTACGTTGTGCTGAAGTTCTTTAAATGACGTATCCAGAGGAGGACACCTAAAGACGAGCCGTAATGGCCTCATCTTTGGCAGGCTCCTCTGATTTTTTTTTGTTGTGCTGACCGGTTTTTTTCTGATTTTTTTACGTTGTGCTGACCGGCTTTTTTTTTTTTTACGTTGTGCTGACCCTTGTTCTTTAAATGACGCTATCCAGAGGAGGACACCTAAAGGCGAGCTGTAATGGCCTCATCTTCGGCATGCTCCTCCGATTTTTTTTACGTTGTGCTGACTGGTTTTTTTCCAGTTTTTTTTTTACTTTGTGCTGACCCTTGTTCTTTAAATGACGCTATCCAGAGGAGGACACCTAAAGGCGAGCCGTAATGGCCTCATCTTCGGTAGGCTCCTCCGACTTTTTTTTTTACGTTGTGCTGATTGGTTTTTTTCCAATTTTTTATACTTTATTCCGACCGGTTTTTTTCCTTTTTTTAGGTTGTGCTGACCGTTTTTTTTTACGTTGTGCTAACCCTTTTCTTTAAATAACGCTATTCAGAGGAGGACACCTAAAGGCGAGCCGTAATGGCCTCATCTTCGGTAGGCTTTTCCGATTTTTTTTTACGTTGTGCTGACTGGTTTATTTTCCATTTTTTTTACGTTGTGCTGAGCGTTTTTTTCCATTTTTTTTAGGTTGTGTTGACCGGTTTTTTTTTTTTACGTTGTGCTGACCCTTGTTCATTAAATGACGCTACCCAGAGGAGGACACCTAAAGGAGAGCCGAAATGGCCTCATCTTTGGCAGGCTCCTCCGATTTTTTTTACGTTGTGTTGACCGGTTTTTTTTCAATTTTTCTTTTTACGTTGTTCTGACCGGTTTTTTTTCCATTTTTTCACGTTGTGCTGACCCTTGTTCTTTAAATGACGATATCCTGAGGTGGACACCTAAAGGCGAGCCGTAATGGCCTAATCTTCGGCAGGCTCCTCCGATTTTTTTTTACGTTGTGCTGACCGGTTTTTTTTTTCCATTTTTTTAGGTTATGCTGACCGGTTTTTTTTTTACATTGTGCTGACCCTTGTTCTTTAAATGACGCTATCCAGAGGAGGACACCTAAAGGCGAGCCGTAATGGCCTCATCTTCGGTAGGCTCCTCTGATTTTTTTTACGTTGTGCTGACCGATTTTTTTCCAGTTTTTTTTTTACGTTGTGCTGACCGGTTTTTTTTTCAGTTTTTTTGTTTTTTGTTTTTTTTTTATTTACGTTGTGCTTACCGATTTTTTTCAACTTTTTTAGGTTTTGCTGACCTGTTTATTTTTTTTTATTTTTTTTACGTTGTGCTGACCCTTGTTCTTTAAATGGCGCTATCCAGAGGAGGGCACCTAAAGGTGAGCCGTAATATCCTCATCTTCGGCAGACTCCTCCGTTTTTTTTTACGTTGTGTTGACCGGTTTTTTTCCATTTTTTTTATGTTGTGCTGACCGGTTATTTTTTTGTGCTGACCCTTTTTCTTTAAATAACGGTATCCAGAGCAGGACACCTAAAGGCGAGCCGTAATGGCCTCATCTTTGGCAGGCTCCTCCGATTTTTTTTTTGTTATGCTGACTGGTTTTTTTTCCAGTTTTTTTTGTTACGTTGTGCGACCCTTGTTCTTTAAAGTACATCCAGAGGAGGACACCTAAAGGCGAGCCTAATGGCCTCATCTTCGGTAGGCTCCTCCGATTTTTTTCTTACGTTGTGCTGATCGGTTTTTTTTCCATTTTTTTATTGTGCTGACTGGTTTTGTTTTTTACGTTATGCTGACCGGTTTTTTTTTTCCATTTTTTTGGTTGTGCTGACCGGTTTCTTTTTTTTTTACGTTTGACCCTTGTTCTTTAAATGACGCTATCCAAACGAGGACACCTAAAGGAGAGCCGTAATGGCCTCATATTCGGCAGGCTCCTCCAATTTTTTTTACGTTGTACCATTTTTTTTTTTCATTTTTTTTACGTTGTGCTGATCATTGTTCTTTAAATGACATCCACAGGAGGACACCTAAAGGCGAGCCGTAATGGACTCATCTTCGGTAGGCTCCACCGATTTTTTTTTACGTTGTGCTGATCGGTTTTTTTTTCCATTTTTTTATACGTAGTGCTGACCGGTTTTCTTTTACCGTTGTGCTAACCATATTTTTTTTTTTTACCGTTGTGCTGACCGATTTTTTTCCATTTTTTTAGGTAGTGACCGGTTTTTTTTTTACGTTGTGCTGAGCCTTATCTTTAAATGACGCTATACAGAGGAGGACACCTAAAGGCGAGCCGTAAGGGCCTCATCTTCGGCAGGCTTCTCCGATTTTTTTTACGTTGTGCTGACCAGTTTTTTTTTTACATTGTGCTGACCGGTTTTTTCCCCTTTTTTAGGTTGTGCTGACCCTTGTTCTTTAAATGACGCTATCCAAAGGAAGACACCTAAAGGCGAACCGTAATGGCCTCATCTTCGGCAGGCTCCTTCGATTTTTTTTTTATGTTGTGCTGACGTTTTTTTCCATTTTTTTACGTTGTGATGACCCATTTTTTTCCATTTTTTCTAGGTAGTGCTAACCGTTTTTTTTTTTTTTTACGTTGTGCTGACCGTTGTTCTTTAAATGGGGCAATCTAGAGGAGGTACCTAAAGGCAAGCCGTAATGGCCTCATCTTCGGTAGGCTCCTCCGATTTTTTACGTTGTGTTGACCGGTTTTTTTCCATTTTTTTACGTTGTGCAGACCGGTTTTTTTTTTACGTTGTGCTAACCGGTTTTTTTTTTCCATTTTTTAGGTTGTGCTGACCGTTTTTTTTTTACGTTGTGCTGACCCTTGTTCTTTAAATGACGCCATCCAGAGGAGGACATCTAAGGCGAGCAGTAATGGCCTCATCTTCGGCAGGCTCCTCCGATTATTTTACGTAGTGTTGACCGTTATTTTTTTACCGTTGTGCTGACTGGTTTGTTTTTTTACATTGTGCTGACCGATTTTTTTCTATTTTTTTTAGTTTGGCTGACGGTTTTTTTTTTTTTTTACGTTGTGCTGACCCTTGTTCTTTAAATGACGCTATCCAGAGGAGGACACCTAAAGGCGAGCCGTAATGGCCTCATCTTTGGCAGGCTCCCCAATTTTTTTTTTTTCGTTGTGCAGACCAGTTTTTTCCAATTTTTTTTAGGTGGTGCTGACCGATTTTTTTTTGACGTTGTGTTGACCCTTGTTCTTTAAATGACGCTATCTAGAGGAGGACACCTAAAGGCGAGCCGTAATGGCCTCATCTTCGGCATGCTCCTTCGATTTTTTTTACGTTGTGCTGACCAGTTTTTTTTCAAGTTTTTTTTTACGTTGTGCTGACCCTTGTTCTTTAAATGACGCAATCCAGAGGAGGACACCTAAAGGCGAGCCGTAATGGACTTATCTTCGGTAGACCCCTCCGATTTTTTTTTACGTTGTGCTGACCCTTTTTTTTCCGTTTTTTTTTGTTGTGACACTTGTTCTTTAAATGACGCTATCCAGAGGAGGACACCTAAAGACGAGCCGTAATGGCCTCTCTTCGGTAGGCTCCTCCAATTTTTTTTTTACGTTGTGTGACTATTTTTTTCCTTTTTTTTACGTTGTCCTGACCGATTTTTTTTATACGTTGTGCTGACCGGTTTTTTTTCCAGTTTTTTGTTACGTGGGTTGACCGGTTTTTTTCCAATTTTTTTCCATTGTTTACGTTGTGTTGACCTGTTTTTTTACGTCGGGCTGACCGGTTTTTCTCCATTTTAGGTTGTGCTGACTGGTTTTTCTTATACGTTGTGCTGACCCTTGTTTTTAAATGACGCTATCCAGGAGGACACCTAAAGGCGAGCCGTAATGGCCTCATCTTCGGCAGGCTCCTTCGATTTTTTTTACGTTGTACTGACCGTTTTTTTTTTCCAGTTTTTTGTTTTTTGGTTTTATTTTTATTTTACGTTGTGCTTACCGGTTTTTTTTTCCATTTTTTTAGGTTGTGCTGACCGGTTTATTTTTTTATTTTTTATGTTGTGCTGACCCTTCTTCTTAAATGACGCTATCCAGAGGAGAACACCTAAAGGCAAGCTGTAATGACCTCCGATTTTTTTTTACGTTGTGCTGACCAGTTTTTTCCAGTTTTTTGTTGTGCTAACCGGTTTTTTATTTTTTTAGGTTGTGCTGACCGGTTTTTTTTTGGTTGTGCTGACCGATTTTTTTTCCAGTTTTTTTTTTTTTTTGTTGTGCTGTCCGGTTTTTTTTTTTTGGGGTTGTGCTGACCGTTTTTTTTTTAGGTTGTGCTGACCGATTTTATTTTTTACGTTGTGCTGACCCCTGTTCTTTGAATGACACTATCCAGAGGAGGACACCTAAAGGCGAGTCGTTAATGGCCTCTTCAGCAGGCTCCTCGATTTTTTTTTCGTTGTGCTGACCGTTTTTTTCTAGTTTTTTTACGTTGTGTTGACCGGTTTTTTTTTTTTTTACGTTGGCTGACCCTTGTTCTTTAAATGATGCTATCTAGAGGAGGACACCTAAAGGCGAGCCGTAATGGCCTCATCTTCGGCAGGCTCCTCCAATTTTTTTTTTGTGGCTGACCGGTTCTTTTCCAGTTTTTTTTACGTTTGATGACCGATTTTTTTTTTACGTTGTGCTGACACTTGTTCTTTAAATGACGCTATCAGAGGAGGACACCTAAAGGCAGCAGTAAGGCCTCATCTTCGGCATGCTCCTCCAATTTTTTTTTACGTTGTGCTGCCCGGTTTTTTTCCAGTTTTCTTATGTTGTGATGACCCTTGTTCTTTAAAGACGCTATCCGAGGAGGACACCTAAAGGCAGCCGTAATGGCTTCATCTTCGGTAGGCT
>NW_026651370.1:2057339-2146945 GCF_014773155.1 Arachis stenosperma
GGAGTAGTTGTTGATTAAGCTCAATTATCTGTTCTTGAGGATTAGGGTCAGTGACTACTGCCATGACTTCCTCTTTTGAAGAGAACTCTTGCTAGAGTACAAAATATGGTTTCTAGCAACAGTGTCTATAAGCTCTTGAGCTTCTCAATTGTCTTCCTCATGTGTATAGATCCACCAGCTGAGTGGTCTAAAGACATCTGAGCTTTTTCTGTAAGCCCATAGTAGAAAATGTCTAACTGTACCCACTCTGAAAACATTTCAGAGGGACATTTCCTCAGCATATCTCTATACCTCTCCCAGGCATTGTAAAGGGATTCATTATCCTCTGTTTAAGCCTTGGATGTCCAGCCTTAACTGTGTCATCCTTTTTGGAGGGTAAAATGATTCAGGAATTTGTCTGACAACTGTTTCCATGTCTTTATGCTTGCTGTAGGTTGGTTTATTCAACCACCTTTTAGCTTGATCTTTTACAGCAAATGGAAACAGTAATAGTCTGTAGACATCCTGATCTACCTCTTTATCATGTACTGTGTCAGCAATTTGTAAAAACTGTGCCAGAAACTCAGTAGTTCTTCCTGTGGAAGACCGGAATACTGGCATTTTGCTGCACTATATAATGAGTTGAGGATTTAGCTAAAAGCTGCTTGCTTTGATGGGAGGTGTACGATGCTACTCCCAATGCAGCTGTAATGGGGTTAGCATATGACCCCAGAGTCCTTTTGGACTGATCAATCCCACTTATGTCCATAATGGACAAAAGGGAAATGACTATGATTGCAAACATAAATTTTTTTTTTGAATTAACGAAAAAAAAAAATTAAAAAAAAAGAAATTTAAAATAAAAAATTCGAAAATCAAAAGAAATAGATCAAAGAAAATTGAATTGAATCAATTAGTTAATTAAAAAGATTTTGAAAATGGCAATTAAAAGATATGATTGAAAAATTTTATGAAAAAGATTTGATTTTTGAAAAGAGGAAAGAGAAAAACACAAGAGACACCAAATTAAAATTTTTAGAAATCAATAATTTTTTTCAAAAATTTTAAGGGAAAACACAAAGAAGACACCAAACTTAGAATTTTTATGAATCAAAAAGGGACTAAGAACATGCAACTGACACCAAACTTAAATATGAGACTAGACTCAACTAAAAGACTCTAAACCAATAAAAATAAACAGTCCTAATCTAAGCAACAAGATAAGCCGTCAGTTGTCCAAACTCACCAATCCCCGGCAACGGCGCCAAAAACTTGGTACACAAAATTGCAATCACACTTTTGCAATCCCCCACAACTAACCAGCAAGTGCACTGGGTCGTCCAAGTAATACCTTGCGTGAGCAAGGGTCGATCCCACGGAGATTGTCGGCTTGAAGCAAGCTATGGTTATCTTGTAAATCTTAGTCAGGATATCAGAAATTATCAGGATTGATTGTAAAAAGCAAAAGAACATGAAATGGTTACTTGTATTGCAGTAATGGAGAATAGGTGGGGTTTTTGGAGATGCTCCATCTTCTAAATCTCTGCTTTCCTACTGTCTTCTTTATCAAACCCGCAAGGCTCCTTCCATGGCAAGCTGTATGTAGGGTTTCACCGTTGTCAGTGGCTACCTCCCATCCTCTCAGTGAAAACGATTGCATATGCTCTGTCACGCACGCGGAATTCAGCTGTCGGTTTCGGTCAGGCCGGAATAGAATCCATTGATTCTTTTGCTCTGTCACTAACACCCCGCCTGCTAGAGTTGAAGCACGTCACAGTCATTCAATCATTGAATCCTACTCAGAATACCACAGACAAGGTTTAGACCTTCCGGATTCTCTTGAATGCCGCATCAGTTCTAGCTTATACCAGAAGATTCTGGTTAGGGAATCCAGAGATATCTACTCAATCTAAGGTAGAACGGAGGTGGTTGTCAGGCACACATTCATGGTTGAGAAATATGATGAGTGTCACGATCATCACATTCATCCGGTTAAGAACAAGCGATATCTTAGAATGGAAGCAAGCATGATTTGAATAAGAAACAGTAGTAATTGCATTAATCCATCAAGACACAGCAGAGCTCCTCACCCCCACCATGGGGTTTAGAGACTCATGCTGTGGAATGTACACAAGAAACGTGTAAAGTGTCATGAGGTACAGATACAATGTCAAAAGATCCTATTAATAGTGAACTAGTAATCCTAAGGTTTACAGAAATGAGTATGACGTAAAAATCCACTTCCGGGCCCACTTGTGTGTGCTTGGGCTGAGCAATGAAGCATTTTCGTGTAGAGACCTTTCTGGAGTTAAACGCCAGCTTTCATGCCAGTTTGGGTGTTTAACTCCAAGTTTTATGCCAGTTCCATCGTTAAACGCTGGAATTTCTGAGGCTGATTTGCCACGCCGTTTGGGCCATCAATCTGGGCAAAGTATGGACTATCATATATTGCTGGAAGCCCAGGATGTCTACTTCCAACGCCGTTGAGAGCGCGCCAATTGGGCTTCTGTAGCTCCAGAAAATCCACTTCGAGTGCAGGGAGGTCAGAATCCAACAGCATCTGCAGTCTTTTCAGCCTCTGAATCAGATTTTTGCTCAGGACCCTCAATTTCAGCCAGAAAATACTGAAATCACAGAAAAACACACAAACTCATAGTAAAGTCCAGAAAAGTGAATTTTAACTAAAAACTAATAAAAATATACTAAAAACTCAACTAAAACTACTAAAAACATACTAAAAACAATGCCAAAAGTTATAAATATCCGCTCATCAGCTGACGGTTTTTTTATACGTTGTGCTAACCCTTGTTCTTTAAATGACGCTATCCAAAGGAGGACACCTAAAGCGAGTCGTCGTAAGGGCCTCATCTTCGGCAGGCTCCTCCGATTTTTTTTTATGTTGTGCTGACCGATTTTTTTATTTTTTTTACGTTGTGCTGACCCTTGTTCTTTAAATGACGCTATCCAGAGGAGCACACGTAAAGGTGAGCCGTAATGGCCTCATCTTCGGCAGGCTTCTCCGATTTTTTTATACGTTGCGCTGACCCTTGTTCTTTAAATGACGCTATCCAGAGCAGAACACATAAATGCGTGCCGTAATGGCCTCATCTTTGGCAGGCTCCTCCAAATTTTTTTTCGTTGTGCTGACGGTTTTTTTCCAATTTTTTTTACGTAGTAATGACCGATTTTTTTTTACGTTTGCTGACCCTTGTTCTTTAAATGACGCTATCCAGAGGAGGACACCTAAAGGCGAGCCGCAATGGCCTCAACTTCGGCATGCTCCTCCGATTTTTTGTTTACGTTGTGCTGACCGATTTTTTTCCAGTTTTTTTTTATGTTGTGCTGACCCTTGTTCTTTAAATGACGCTAACCCGAGGAGGACACCTAAAGGCGAGCCGTAATGGCCTCATCTTCGGTAGGCTCCTCCAATTTTTTTTTACGTTGTGCTGACCGGTTTTTTTCCGTTTTTTTACGTTGTGCTGACCCTTGTTCTTTAAATGACGCTATCCAGAGGAGGACACCTAAAGGCGAGCCGTAATGGCCTCATCTTCGGTAGGCTCCTCCAATTTATTTTTTACGTTGTACTGACCAGTTTTTTTCCTTTTTTTTATGTTGTGCTAACCGGTTTTTTTTACGTTGTGCTGACCGGTTTTTTTTTTCCAGTTTTTAGGTTGTGCTGACTAGTTTTTTTTATACGTTGTGCTGACCCTTGTTCTTCAAATGACGCTATCCAGAGGAGGACATCTAAAGGCGAGCTGTAATGGCCTCATCTTCGGCAGGCTCCTCCGATTTTTTTTTTTTCGGTATGCTGACCAAATTTTTTCCAGTTTTTTTTCGTTGTGCTGACCAGTTTTTTCCAGTTTTTTTTGTGCTGACCCTTGTTTCTTTAAATGACGCTATCCAGAGGAAGACACCTAAAGGCGAGCCGTAATAGCCTCATCTTCGGCAGGCTCCTTCGATTTTTTTCGTTGTGCTGACCGGTTTTTTTCCAGTTTTTTTTTTAGGTTGTGCTGACCTTGTTCTTTAAATGACGCTATCCAGAGGAGGACACCTAAAGGCGAGCCGTAATGGCCTTATCTTCGGCATGCTCCCCAATTTTTTTTTACGTTGTGCTGACCGATTTTTTTCAGTTTTTTTTTTACGTTGTGCTGACCCTGTTCTTTAAATGACGCTATCCAGAGGAGGACACCTAAAGGCGAGCCATAATTGCCACATCTTCGGCAGGCTCCTCCGATTTTTTTTACATTGTGCTGACCAGTTTTTTTCCTTTTTTTACGTTGTGCTGACCGGTTTTTTTTACGTGGTGCTGACCGGTTTTTTCCCAGTTTTTTTTCAGTTTTTTTTGTTAAGTTGTGTTGACCGGTTTTTTTCTAGTTTTTTCCAATTTTTTACGTGGTGCTGACCGATTTTTTTTTTACGTTGTGCTGACTGGTTTTTTTCCATTTTTTAGGTTGTGCTGACCGGTTTTTTTTTTATACGTTGTGCTGACCCTTGTTCTTTAAATGACGCTATCCAGAGGAGGACACCTAAAGGCGAGTCGTAAGGGCCTCATCTTGGGCAGGCTCCTCCGATTTTTTTATGTTGTGCTGACCGGTTTTTTTTTTTTTTACGTTGTGCTGACCCTTGTTCTTTAAATGACGCTATCCAGAGGAGGACACCTAAAGGCGAGCCGTAATGGCCTCATCTTCGGCAGGCTCTTCCGATTTTTTTATACGTTGTGCTGACCCTTGTTCTTTAAATGACGCTATCCAGAGCAGAACACATAAATGCGTGCCGTAATGGCCTCATCTTTGGCAGGCTCCTCCAATTTTTTTTTTTGTGTTGATCGGTTTTTTTCCAATTTTTTTTTACGTTGTAATGACCAGTTTTTTTTTACGTTTGCTGACCCTTGTTCTTTAAATGACGCTATCCAGAGGAGGACACCTAAAGGCGAGCCGTAATGGCCTCAACTTCGGCATGCTCCTCGATTTTTGTTTACGTTGTGCTGACCGATTTTTTTGCAGTTTTTTTTTATGTTGTGCTGATCCTTGTTCTTTAAATGACGCTAACCAGAGGAGGACACCTAAAGGCTAGCCGTAATGGCCTCATCTTCGGTAGGCTCCTCCAATTTTTTTTTTACGTTGTGCTGACTGGTTTTTTCCCCTTTTTTTTACGTTGTGCTGACCTTTTTTCTAGTTTTTTTTGTTACATTGTGTTGACGGTTTTTTTCCAGTTTTTTTCAATTTTTTTACGTGTGCTGACATGTTTTGTTTTTTTTACGTTGTGCTTACCGATTTTTTCCATATTTTAGGTTGTGCTGACCGTTTTTTTTTTATACGTTGTGCTGACCCTTGTTCTTTAAATGACGCTATCCAGTGGAGGACACCTAAAGGCGAGCCGTCATGGTCTCATCTTCGGCAGGCTCCTCTGATTTTTTATTACGTTGTCCTAACTGGTTTTTTTTTTCCAGTTTTTTTACATTGTGCTTGCCGGTTTTTTCCAGTTTTTTTGTTTTTTTTTAGTTTTTTATTTTACGTTGTGCTTACCGGTTTTTTTCCATTTTTTTAGGTTGTGCTTCCGGTATATTTTTTTATTTTTTTTACGTTGTGCTGACCCTTGTTCTTTAAATGACGCTATCCAGAGGTGGACACCTAAAGCCGAGCCGTAATGGCCTCATCTTTGGCAGGGTCCTCCAATTTTTTTTCGTTGTGCTGACCGGTTTTTTTCCAATTTTTTACGTTGTGATGACCGGTTTTTTTGTTTTACGTTGTGCTGACCCTTGTTCTTTAAATGATGCTATCCAGAAGAGGACACCTAAAGGGGAGCCGTAATGGCCTTATCTTCGGCATGCTCCTCCGATTTTTTTTTACGTTGTGCTGACTAGTTTTTTTCAGTTTTTTTTGTTACGTTGTGTTAACTGGTTTTTTTCCAGTTTTTTTCCATTTTTTTAGGTTGTGCTGACCGGTTTATTTTTTTATTTTTTTTTACGTTGTACTGACCCTTGTTCTTTAAATGACGCTATCCAGAGGGGGACACCTAAAGGCGAGCTGTAATGGCCTCATCTTTGGCAAGCTCCTCCAATTTTTTTTAGGTTGTGCTGACGGTTTTTTTTCCAGCTTTTTTTCGTTGTGTTGACCGTTTTTTTTTCATTTTTTAGGTTGTGCTGGCCGGTTTTTTTTTGTGCTGACCAATTTTTTTGGGTTGTGCTGACCGTTTTTTTTTTAAGTTGTGCTGGCCGATTTTTTTTTTTAGGTTGTGCTGACCGGTTTTTTTTTTTACGTTGTGCTGACCCTTGTTCTTTAAATGACACTATCCAAAGGAGGACATGTAAAGGCGAGCCGTAATGGCCTCATCTTCGGCAGGCTCCTCCGATTTTTTTTTCGTTGTGCTGACCGGTTTTTTTTTCAGTTTTTTTTACTTGTGCTGACCCTTGTTCTCTAAATGACATCCAGAGGAGGACACCTAAAGGCGAGCCGTAATGGCCTCATCTTCGGTAGGCTCCACCAATTTTTTTTTACGTTGTGCTGATCGTTTTTTTTTTCCATTTTTATACGTAGTGCTGACCGGTTTTTTTTTACCGTTGTGCTGACCGGTTTTTTACGTTGTGCTGACCGGATTTTTTTATTTTTTTAGGTTGTGCTAACCAGTTTTTTTTTTTACGTTGTGCTGACCCTTGTTCTTTAAATGTCGCTATCCAGAGGAGGACAGCTAAAGGCGAGCCGTAATGGCCTCAACTTCGGCAGGCTCCTCCGATTTTTTTTCGTTGTGCTGACCGGTTTTTTTCAGTTTTTTTTTACGTTGTGCTGACCCTTGTTCTTTAAATGACGCTATCCAGAGGAGGACACCTAAAGGCGAGCCGTAATGGCCTCATCTTTGGCATGCTCCTCCGATTTTTTTACGTTGTGCTAACCGGTTTTTTTCCAGGTTTTTTTACGTTGTGCTGACCCTTGTTCTTTAAATAACGCTATTGATGAGCGGATAATTTATACGATTTTTGGCATTGTTTTTAGTATGTTTAGTATGTTTTAGTTAGTTTTTAGTATATTTTATTAGTTTTTAGTTAAAATTCACTTTTCTGGACTTTACTATGAGTTTGTGTGTTTTTCTATGATTTCAGGTATTTTCTGGCTGAAACTGAGGGACCTGAGCAAAAATCTGATTCAGAGGCTGAAAAGAACTGCAAATGCTGTTGGATTCTGACCTCCCTGCACTCGAAGTGGATTTTCTGGAGCTACAGAAGCCCAATTGGCGCGCTCTCAACTGCGTTAGAAAGTAGACATCCTGGGCTTTCCAGCAATGTATAATAGTTCATACTTTGCCCGAAACTGCCCAGCGTTAAACGCCGGAACTGGCACAAGAATGGGAGTTAAACGCCCAAACTGGCATAGAAGCTGGCGTTTAACTCCAAGAAAAGTCTCTACACGAAAATGCTTCAATGCTCAGCCCAAGCACACACCAAGTGGGCCCGGAAGTGGATTTTTATGTCATTTACTCATTTCTATAAACCCTAGGCTACTAGTTCTCTACATATAGGACCTTTTACTATTGTATTCTCATCTGGGTAGCTATCTTTGAGTAGTTTTATGCTATCTTAGATCATGGGGGCTGGCCTCACGGCCATGCCTAGACCTTGTTCTTATGTATTTTCAATGGTGGAGTTTCTACACACCATAGATTAAGGTGTGGAGCTCTCCTGTACCTCGAGTATTAATGCAATTACTATTGTTCTTCTATTCAATTCAGCTTGTTCTTGTTCTTCAACTTGATGAATGTGATGATCCGTGACACTCATCATCATTCTCCCCTATGAACGTGTGCCTGACAACCACCTCCGTTCTACCTTAGATTGAGTGGATATCTCTTGGATCCCTTAATCAGAATCCTCGTGGTATAAGCTAGAATTGATGGCGGCATTCAAGAGAATCCGGAAGGTCTAAACCTTGTCTGTGGTATTCTGAGTAGGATTCAATGATTGAATGACTGTGACGAGCTTCAAACTCCTTAAGGCTGGGCGTTAGTGACAGACGCAAAAGAATCAATGGATTCTATTCCAACCTGATTGAGAACCGACAGATGATTAGCCGTGCCGTGACAGGGTGCGTTGAACATTTTCACTGAGAGGACGGGATTGTAGCCACTGACAACGGTGATGGCCAACATACAACTTGCCATGGAAAGGAGTAAGAAGGATTGGATGATGACAGTAGGAAAGCAGAGAGATAGAATGGACAAAGCATCTCCATACGCTTATCTGAAATTCTCACCAATGAATTACATAAGTATCTCTATCTTTGTTTTATGTTTTATTCATAAATCATTCATGACCATTTGAATCTGCCTGACTGAGATTTACAAGATGACCATAGCTTGCTTCATACCAACAATCTCTGTGGGATCGACCCTTACTCGCGTAAGGTTTATTACTTGGACGACCCAGTGCACTTGCTGGTTAGTTGTGCGAAGTTGTGATAAAGAGTTGAGATTTTAATTGAGCGTACCATGTTGATGGTGCCATTGAGTGCACCAAGTTTTTGGCGCCGTTGCCGGGGATTGTTGAGTTTGGACAACTGACGGTTCATCTTGTTGCTTAGATTAGGTATTTTTCAGAGTTCTTAAGAATGAATTCTAGTGTTTCAAGGTGATGTTCTTATCATCACCAAAGCTGATTGATTCTAATGTAATTTCTTTAGACTGAAGCTTTAGACTAACATTGCATGATTCCTAAAATTCTCATTAAGAATTTTGATATCTTTATTTTCTTTTCCACTTAATTTTCGAAAAATCCAAAAAAAAATTACAAAATCATAAAAACCAAAAATATTTTATGTTTCTTGTTGAGTCTAGTGTCTCATGTTAAGTTTGGTGTCAATTGCATGTTTCTGTTCTTCTTGTATTCATTCATGTGTCTTAAGTGATCTTCAAGATGTTCTTGATGATTTCATTGCTCTGATCTTTGAATTCTCTTGACTTGAGTGTTTTGTTATATGCATTCTCATTTTGTTAGTGTTAGTAGTATACAAACTGCTAAGTTTGATGTCTTGCATGCATTGTTATTTGATTTTAGTTGCATTTTGATTATTCCTCATTATTAAAAATCCAAAAAAATATTTTAATTTGTGTCTTTTCAAGTCAATAATACAGAGAATTGAAGGTTCAGAACATACAGCAGAGGAATTACACAGAAAAAGCTGGGCGTTCAAAACGCCCAGTGAGGAAGGCAAACTGGCGTTTAAACGCCAGCCAGGGTGCCTAGCTGGGCGTTTAACGCCCAAAAGGGTAGTGCTTTGGGCGTTAAACGCCAGAATGTGCACCATTCTGGGCGTTTAACGCCAGGATGGCACAAGAGGGAAGATTCTGTTTTCAATTCAATTTTTTCAAGTTTTCAAAATCTTTTCAAAATCAAATCTTTTTCAAATAATATCTTTTCAATCAAAATCAATTTCTTTCCATTTTCAAAAATACTTGCTAACAATTAATGATTTGATTCAACATTTCAAGTATGTTGCCTTTTCTGTTGAGGAAGGTTTAATGTTTGAATCATATCTTTTCTTGTTAGGCAAGTCATTAATTTTTAAAATCAAATCCTTTTAAATTGTTTTTCAAATCATATCTTCTCAATCTTATCTTTTTAAAACCATAACTTTTCAATCATATCTTTTTAATCACATCTTTTTCAAAATAGTTTTCAATCATATCTTTTTAATTTCTAATTTCAAAATCTTTTTTCAAAAAATCACTTGATTTCTTTTACACTCTTAGTTTTCGAAAATCAATTAGTAATTTTCAAAATGATTTTAAAATTTTTTACTGAATTTTCGAAAATTTCTTCCCCTCTTCTCACATCCTTCTATTTATGGACTAACACTACTCCTCAATGCACAATTCGAAGTCCACCCTTCCTTGATAAGTTCGAATTTTCTACCTCTTCCTTCTATTTTTCTTTTCCTCTGACACCTCAAGGAATCTCTATACTGTGACATAGAGGATTCCATATTTTCTTGTTCTCTTCTCTTTCATATGAGCAGGAGCAAAGACAAAAGCATTCTTGTTGAGGCTGACCCTGAACCTAAAAGGACCTTGAAGCGAAAGCTGAGAGAAGCTAAGGCACAACTCTCTGTAGAGGACCTAACAGAAATCTTCAAAGAAGAAGAATCCATGGCAGCCGAAAACAACAACAATGCCAACAATGCAAGGAAGGTGTTGGGTGACTTTACTGCACCTACTCCCGACTTCTATGGGAGAAGCATCTCTATCCCTGCCATTGGAGCATCTCTACCGATCCTACTAAGTTCCCTAATCTTTACTGTGAGCTTCGATTTTCCAAATATCGAACAACAAAGCTGAATACTGAGAGGAAATTGCTTTTACCTAATGATGTGAGACGGTCCATTACTAGCCGGATCCTTGAGTTGGGTATCGATTTCGTTGACAGAGATTTGGGGGACATCAATATATCTTGGGTAAAGGAATTTTACTGCAATTTCTTCCGTCCGACCTTGGATTCAGTTCAGGTGAGGGGTAGAGAGGTCATGATCACTAAGACTGCTATTGGGGAGGCACTACAGTGTCGGCACATTCCTGATGACATGTGTGCCCATCAGTAGGCAGAGATAGCTGTCCATACCATGACCTTTGACTATGAGGCGCTTAGGAGCGTGATTGGGTTACCAGATGCCACTTGGGTCATGGACTCGGGCAACACAAAGCCCAAAGGGATGCTCTTGCACACTTGAACAAGGAGGCCAAGACTTGGCAGATGATCTTCGCTCACTACGTCTTGCCCACCACTCACTTTTCTGAGATCCCTATGGAGATGTTACTATTGATTGGCTGTGTTATGGAAGAGAAGGAAGTTTATTTTCCCCGATTCAGCAGGATGCTCCTTCAGTAGCTACGGACACTACAGAGCCACCACAGACTCATGAGAAGCCGGTCCCACAGCCTCAGCCTGAGCAAGAGCCTATCGTTGTACCTCCCACTGATCCTCTAGTTTAGCATCGAGGACGATGCTTGATCTTAAGTGTAGGGAGGGCACCGGTAGCATTATTTGGGGACCGGTGAACTTTTCGGACACTTTCTTAGTTACCTTATTTTGGCATATCCTTTGTATATATGTGATGCATCTTTAGTTTACTTTGGATACTTTTATTGCTTATTTTGGATTTTTAGATATTTTGATGCTTTTGGATATTTTGGATATTTTTAGATTTCATACTTTTAGCTGGATTTCCTTTTCTCTATACATTTTTGCATATCTTTCTTTTTAGTTTGTGGTTGTGATTAAAAATCATACTTTGAATTGCAAATACTTAGTCACCCTTTTTGCATAAGAAATTGGTTTTAAGTAAAAAGAAAAGGGTGAACTAAGGAAATTTTTGGATTTTTCAATCACATCGATGCTTAGTCAAACATGAGATCTTTCAAGAAGTTTAATTGTAGGGCATTAACCCAATTGATTGAAAGAAATTTTTTTTTAGTGAGACTTGCTTGAATTTCATACTTTATGAAGCATGTATTGAATTGAGAACACAAGCAAGTGAGACTTGAGCTTATTGATGTGGTTACATTTTATAACACTTATTTTCCATTCTTGTGTGAAATTGCTCTCTTTCTATGATTATGATCCTTGATTTGCTTGATTCTATATGTCCATTTATTTCTTGTATTTATGCATTTGTATGATTGAGGCCATCACTTCATGAGCTCACTTATCCAAACGGCCAACCCTTTTATATTCCTTTGTTAGCCAAGTTGAGCCTATGATTAACCAACTTATTCCCATTTTAGCACATTACAAGCATAAGGCAGAAAACAATGAAAAGTCCTTGTTTGGACCTTTGATTAGCCTAGGCTAGTGAGAGTGTTTATCACTCAAAGTTGGTGAGGCATGGGAACAGTGGATGGGATAAAAAGGGTAGTACACGTTCATGTTTAGAAATTGGAAACATACTCATGTATCGATCAATTGTAAAACCTTATGTATTGATGTTCTGGTGTATAGTTTGAAAGAAAGAAAAAAAATGATGAAAAGAAAAAGAAATAAACGTGAAAAAAAAGGGAAAAGAACGAAAAAAAAAAGAAAGGCAATAAAGGGGACAAAATGTCCCAAAGTGAAGCTCAATAAGAATCAATGCATAAGTGTAGTGGAGTAAAAAAAGGAAAGTGCATGAGTATGTGAAAAAGTGAAGAATGGGTAGTTAGATTAGTACTTAATTGTATAGGTCATTATATAGGTTAGGTGGGAAAGTCTATGCTAATCAAAGATTCAATCCTAGTCCACTTAACCATAAATGATCCTATCTTGACCCTAGCCCCATTACAACCTAAATGAAAGCCCTCATGATGAATGTATGCATGCATTAAATAAGTGTAGATTGTTAGAAGGAAATCAAATTTTGGAAAACATGACTAGAAGAGAATTGAGCGGATTGACCCTTAACACTTGAGTGAATGGAGCGGATACACATCCGGTGAGGGTTCAAAAGTTCAATCACATGTGTTCAC
This sequence comes from Arachis stenosperma, assembly GCF_014773155.1. Classification (NCBI taxonomy): domain Eukaryota; kingdom Viridiplantae; phylum Streptophyta; class Magnoliopsida; order Fabales; family Fabaceae; genus Arachis; species Arachis stenosperma. The sequence goes on from NW_026651370.1 coordinate 2,069,802, forward strand.
CTATATTATCTATGTTCTTGCAAGTTTGAACTCTTTCCGATAATTCAATACAATTGTGGTTTAGACTTAGTTCCCATTGCCTAGCTCTTGTGCTTACACATGCTCTCTTGGGAATTGATTTGTTTGAACTAAGCATTTCCATTTGCTTAGATAATTGCATTTAGATAGGATTCATATAGTTTAGTTGCATTCAATAAATGTCATAACCCTTAGTTCCTTCTTATTTTAGCATGAGGACATGCTAAGGTTTAAGTGTGGGGAGTTTGACAAACCCCAATTTGAGGGTTTATCTTGTATTGAATTTAGGGAATTTTGATAACCTTTTCTCGCATTTAACCTATGAATTTGCATGGTTTTGTAATCTCTCCCGTATTTGTGCCTAAGTGTAAAACATGCTCTTTAAGCCTTATTTTGATGAATTCTAGTTCTTCTTTGATTCCATAAGATGCCTTGATGTATTTGCTAGTAATCTCAGGATGAAATAGGTAAGGCATGGATCAAAGGAGCAAGGAAGGAAGCATGCAAGTGGAGAAAAGCACAAAAGCCAAAGAATTGATCCAGGCCATGCACGCGCACGCGCACAAGGCGCTCGCGCGCACATTGCAAAAGAGGCCAGGACGCGCATGCGTACCGTGCGCACACGCGTCGATGACGGCACATGACCTCACTAATGCAACACGTGCCTGGCGATTTGATAGGGTTTCTGAACCCATTTTTGGCGCCAAATTGCTAAGGGAAAGGAATAAAAGGATGAAGGATTAAGGGGAAGGCATCACTTTTGACCAAGATCAATTAGGGAAGCATAGTTTTAGTGAGAGGATTAGTTTTAGAGTTTTAGGGAGGGAAGCTCTCACTTCTCTCTAGAATTAGGATTAGGTTTAGTTCTTAGATCTAGGTTTTTAATCTTTGCTTTCTTCTACTTCTATCTCTCAATTCCTTGTTGCCACATTCTTCTTCCATTCTTTTGTTATAATCTCTCTATGTTGTTCTTGTATTTTGTTATAGATCTAGTATTGTTCCTTTTACTCCCTTTCAATTCAATAAAGGTAATTCATAATAAATGTGTTCTTTTGATTGTTGTTGTTAATTCCTTTCACTAATTGTTGTTAGATTTCATTCTTGTTGTTGATTTACTATGTTTTCCTTTTATGCCTTCCAAGTGTTTGATAAAATGCTTGGTTGGATTTCAGTGTAGGTTTTGTTCCTCTTGGCCTAGGTAGAGTAATTAGTGACTCTTGAATTATCTAATTCCTTTGTTGATTGATTAGAAGTTGCTAATTGATTTGAATGCCTCTAAAGCTAGTCATTCCTTTAGGAGTTGATTAGGACTTGAGAAATCAAATTGTTTCATCCACTTGACTTTCCTCCATGGTTAGAGGTTAACTAAGTGGGAGCAATGAACGATTCTTATCACAATTGAGAAAGGTAACTAGGATAGGATTTCTAGTTCTCACATCTTACCAAGAGCTTTGTTAGTTGTTAGTTTTTTTTCATTACCATTTACTCTTTATGCTTCTTATCCAAAACCCCAAAATAACTCACAACCAATAACAAGACACTTTATTGTAAATCCTAGGGAGAATGACCCGAGGTTTAAATACTTCGGTTTATAAATTTTAGGGGTTTGTACTAGTGACAAACAACTTTTTGTATGAAGGGATTATTGTTTGGTTTAGAAACTATACTTTACAACGAGATTTCATTAGTGAAATTCTAAACCGTCAAAAATCCAATCATCAAAATGGCGCCGTTGCCGGGGATTGCAATGGTGTTATGTTATTGGTTATTGTACATATGTGAATATTGTAAATAGATTGTCTTTTACTTGTTTACTAGATTTTGTTAGTTTTATTTTTGCTTTTCCACCATGAATTCTCACTTTGGCTATGAGTTTGGTTCCAACTATGTTGTAGGAAATGAGAACTTCAATGAGGATGTATATCAAGGAGGGGACAATCAAAGGTGGAAGGAGCCATATACATATGATCAATCTTCATGGCAACAACCTCCAACCATGCACAATGAAGAAGAGCCATTCTATGATGCATATCAATCCAACGGCTATGTTGAATCACCTTGTGACTTTCAAGAGCCACCACCATATGCCTATGAATGTCATCCTCAACATGAACCTCAACCATACTCACAAGCCTCTCCATATCAAACACCTTCCTATGATCCATATCCATTAAATGACCAACCATCCATACCATACTCTTATGACCATTATGAGCAAGAACCCTTAGAACCACCACAACCCTATCAAGATTACTCCCAAGAATCACCTCAATACACACAATCTCCGCAACCTTACCAAGAAGAACCACCTTCCTATTATGAACCCTCTCTCCAAAATGATGAACCTTCCTACCCACCACAAGCCCCACTAGACGATTCTCTCACTTTGTTACTTCAAGGACAAGAAGCCATGAAGCGGGATACACTTGAGTTTGTGACCAATTTGACCAAGGTGGTGCACACCCGAGCCCACCAATGTTTGAAGACTCAAGGCAATTCCGTAACCACATGTGAAAGGTCAAAAGAAGAGCAAAGCATGAAGGAGAAACTAGAAAATCCGGTGAAGAAGGAGGAGTCAAATTTTGTGTTGGAACAATTGGAGGAGCCTATGATCATTGAAGAAAAGGAAGAAGTGGTTGAAGATTTAGGAGATGTTGAAAGACCAAGGGAATGTAGCATCATGGAGCACTCTTCCAAGAAGCTTGAAATTGATGTTGAGGAGGGTGCACAACTTCCAAGGCATACCATCGCTGGAGATTTGGAAGAAGCTTATCAAGAAATGGATTCCATCATGGATGAATTTCTCGCTACAATGAAATCCCCTCCCATTGGACATGAAGCTGAAATTATAAAAGAGTGTACACAACCTCCCAAGGAAGACGGAAATGGCATGGTGTATATTGAAATTGAAGAATATGAAGAGGTTGATCAAGAGATGAATTCACTCATCTATGAATTTCTGTCCAAACTTGAATCACCCCCCATTGGGCAAAATGAAGTTCTTGAAGACAACACCAAGCCAAGTGAAAAAAGGGAAAAGGTTGAAATTGAAGAAGCTTGCGAAGAGGTGGAAGTAATCAAAGAGGAGCCTAAAGAAGTAGACCTCGCATTGTCCAAGTGTGGGGAGGTCTCCCTCCCCAAGTCACCGTCCAACACAACATTCAAGTGGGTAAAACTCTTATCCCTAAGCTTTACCTTCTCACTTGAATATGGCTTAATTGAAAATGATGGTCAACTTAGAGCTCTTTGTGGAGTTAGGATTAAGAGAGAGTTGTGTAGTGGTTGGAAATCCGGTGTAAAAATCATAAAGGCCAAGATTCTAAGGTATAGGAATGGGGATGGAACAGAAATCACCGTATATGGGTCTAGAAGGAAGCATTGGTGGGATAAAGAGAATTCTATGTGTCAATCACCCTTATGTCAACTACCCGTACGGAAATATCATGGAACTCAACTAACGGACGGGTGTGAAGATAAGGTATGGGATCCCGGTTCGCTATGTGAAGACCAACTATGGGGACTCATATCTTGGGTAGAACTTTGCCCAAGCTTGATGAAAACGGTTGGAAATTCTGTCAACCAATTGAGAAGCATGGATTCTTGGAGATTCAAGGATGAGTACAAACATAAACCACCATGACAACAAGCATCTCTAAATGTCCAACTTAAGAACTTAAACTAAAAGTGCTAGGTGGGAGACACCCCACCATGGTAAACTCTTTCCACTCTCTTTTAAATTTTGCCTAATAAGTGATTTGAGTTGCCATTGTAGGTAGATGTTTCATACAAATTTGTTGGTACAACTTAATTGTTGGCTTAGTCACATGTATGTTGTGTTTAGTAGTAGATGAATAATATCAAATTACATTCTCTTTGTGAATTGTATGATGCTTGATTGAATAAAGAGTTGTGAACAATGTGGGGAGCACCCAGCAAAATTTTTCTGAAAAAAAAAAGAGAAAGTGGACGCGCGCGCACTATGTACGCGCACGCGTCCCTGTGCAAATGCACCACGAGCCACATTCCAGAGAGTTGGGCCTCTCTTGGGCAATCATCATGCCCTAAGCCCAACATGACCCACGCAGCCGCGCACTATATGCGTGCGCACCGATTATGAGAACAAGGACATGTACGCGGACGCGCACTTGCCGCGCCCGCGTCGATCTGCTGCTGCTAATTTTTTAGCCAGGCCACAGAGAGTCGAGCCGGATCTGGGCCAGCTTTAAGCCCCTGGCCCAATTTGATCTGCGCGGGCGCGCACATGTTACGTGCGCGTCCATACGCCAAGAGAAGAAGAGGACGCGAGCGCACGCATCGCGCTCGCGCGCCCTATGTAAACTGCCAAGTACACGCGGACGCGTACATGCCGCGTGCGCGCAGGTCTGGTAGCGCAACCTCCAGGCCATTTTTCAGAAAGTTAGGCTTGACCTGGGCCATCCTTAAGCCCCTGGCCCAAGTTGATCTACGCGGACGCGCACTTGCCGCGTGCGCGCCCCTATACCCAAGGAGGAACAGACGCGAGCGCACGCATTGCGCTAGCGCGTCCTATCACATGTTACCAATGTACGCAGACGCGCACTTGCCGCACGCGCGCCCTTACGTGCTGCCACCACTCTAGGCTTCTGACCCGAGAGTTGGGCGTGCCTCAAGCCCATCCTAAGCCTCAGGCCCAACCTCATTTACGCGTGCGCGCACTATACGCGCACGCGTCCTTGCCTAATTTGACTTATCCACGCTTAAGCACGTTGTACGCGCACGCGTAGGTCCTTAGACTCCTCAATGCACGTGGACGCGCACCGTGCGCGCTCGCGTCGATTCAAAATGTGATAACCCTAATGCGCGACGCACACTGCGCAGTCGCTCACCTTCCCCCTCCCAACCTCCATTTTCGTCTTCTTCTTCCTCTTCTCTCCCACAACCGCCGTCGCAGCGGCAGCGCCGGCCACCACCGCACGGCCAACTCATTACCTCTCTCGACCATCAACCCCACTCATCCTCTCTCTCCTCCACTCGCTCTCTCCTCCTCCCTTCAGCCAAACACCCGGGCCGCCTCTGCTCAGCCACCATTATCACCACTGCCGGTCGCAACCTCTATCGGCCACCACCGTCACTTCGTGCTCTCTCTTTCATCTACTCTCTCCCTCCGCTTCAGTCTCTCACCCTCCTTCACGTAGCAGCCCCCACCGCCGCTGCTCTGCTCGTCTGCCATAACCGCCACCGTTCACGGCGGCGCCACTTCCCTGAGTCTGTTGCCCCTACCCTTTTAGTACACCTTCCCATTCCTCCCAGCTCCCAGGTTCCTACTCAACTTCTGTTTTTCTGTTTTTCTTTTAATCATCAATTTCTGTTAGTTAGTCTAATTGTCTGTTAGTTAGTTTAAATTCAAGTTTCGCATGATAGGTTAGATAGAAATAATTGCGGTTAGGTAGCTAGGACTGGATAGAGGATTCTAGGCCTGATAAGTGCTCCGTATGTGCATATTTGCTGTCTGTTTATTTGAATATTGTATGCTGATTTTAGACTGTTTTTATGCACTTCTTGTTGCCTGAATGTCATACAATCACTGCTGTGCTCAATTGATGTTGTGAACATGCTATTTGTGCTGTTTTGCCACCCGGGAACGTCCAGTTTTAAGCCGGAATGCTGCCCAATTTTCAAGAATATTGGTTCAATTTTAGTCTTTATTTCAAATTTGGGCAAATTTTTGTTTTCTTTTGATTTCCTGGATTTGCATCATTCACTGTGAACATGAACCACAACTTCTCTATTATTTGCGCATCAATATCATCACATCACTAACCTACTTTTCTAACTTACTAATTTCTTTAACCATTTACCTTCCACTCATCTTTAACCTTCTTTAACAATTCTTTTCTACTATGATGATATTATTGCCTTTTGAATGAGAGTTGTTGACTTTAATGAAGGATTGCATTTTTGGTTCACCTGTTCACTTTTGCATATTCCTTGCAACATCATGATCGTTTTTTTTGCCAATTGTATCCTGAACATGCCCTCTTTGTTACATGCTAAGTGTTTTACATTTTCTATCATATTTTTCAGGATGTCAGATAAAGGAAAGGCCATAGCCACTTCCACCTCCTCCAAGAAAAGAAAACACTCTACCCCCTCCATTCCCTCTATCTACAAGCATTATGCTAAGAATCCATTAAACGATGAGGAAAAGGAAAACCAGCAGTTACCTTCTACCGATCCTACTAAGTTCCCTAATCTTTACTGTGAGCTTCGATTTTCCAAATATCGAACAACAAAGCTGAATACTGAGAGGAAATTGCTTTTACCTAATGATGTGAGACGGTCCATTACTAGCCGGATCCTTGAGTTAGGTATCGATTTCGTTGACAGAGATTTGGGGGACATCAATATATCTTGGGTAAAGGAATTTTACTGCAATTTCTTCTGTCCGACCTTGGATTCAGTTCAGGTGAGGGGTAGAGAGGTCATGATCACTGAGACTGCTATTGGGGAGGCACTACAGTGTCGGCACATTCCTGATGACATGTGTGCCCATCAGCAGGCAGAGATAGCTGTCCATACCATGACCTTTGACTATGAGGCGCTTAGGAGCGTGATTGGGTTACCAGATGCCACTTGGGTCATGGAATCGGGCAACACAAAGCCCAAAGGGATGCTCTTTGCACACTTGAACAAGGAGGCCAAGACTTGGCAGATGATCTTCGCTCACTACGTCTTGCCCACCACTCACTTTTCTGAGATCCCTATGGAGATGTTACTATTGATTGGCTGTGTTATGGAAGAGAAGGAAGTTTATTTTCCCCAATTCAGCAGGATGCTCCTCCAGTAGCTACGGACACTACAGAGCCACCACAGACTCATGAGGAGCCGGTCCCACAGCCTCAGCCTAAGCCAGAGCCTATCGTTGTACCTCCCACTGATCCTCCAGTTTAGCATCGAGGACGATGCTTGATCTTAAGTGTAGGGAGGGCACCGGTAGCATTATTTGGGGACCGGTAAACTTTTCGGACACTTTCTTAGTTACCTTATTTTGGCATATCCTTTGTATATATTGTGATGCATCTTTAGTTTACTTTGGATACTTTTATTGCTTATTTTGGATTTTTAGATATTTTGATGCTTTTGGATATTTTGGATATTTTTAGATTTCATACTTTTAGCTGGATTTCCTACTCTCTATACATTTTTGCATATCTTTCTTTTTAGTTTGTGGTTGTGATTAAAAATCATACTTTGAATTGCAAATACTTAGTCACCCTTTTTGCATAAGAAATTGGTTTTAAGTAAAAAGAAAAGGGTGAACTAAGGAAATTTTTGGATTTTTCAATCACATCGATGCTTAGTCAAACATGAGATCTTTCAAGAAGTTTAATTGTAGGGCATTAACCCAATTGATTGAAAGAAAATTTTTTTTTTAGTGAGGCTTGCTTGAATTTCATACTTTATGAAGCATGTATTGAATTGAGAACACAAGCAAGTGAGACTTGAGCTTATTGATGTGGTTACATTTTATAACCACTTATTTTCCATTCTTGTGTGAAATTGCTCTCTTTCTATGATTATGATCCTTGATTTGCTTGATTCTATATGTCCATTTATTTCTTGTATTTATGCATTTGTATGATTGAGGCCATCACTTCATGAGCTCACTTATCCAAATGGCCAACCCTTTTATATTCCTTTGTTAGCCAAGTTGAGCCTATGATTAACCAACTTATTCCCATTTTAGCACATTACAAGCATAAGGCGAAAAACAATGAAAAGTCCTTGTTTGGACCTTTGATTAGCCTAGGCTAGTGAGAGTGTTTATCATTCAAAGTTGGTGAGGCATGGGAACATTGGATGGGATAAAAAGGGTAGTACACGTTCATGTTTAGAAATTGGAAACATACTCATGTATCGATCAATTGTAAAACCTTATGCATTGATGTTCTGGTGTATAGTTTGAAAGAAAGAAAAAAAATGATGAAAAGAAAAAGAAATAAACGTGAAAAAAAAGGGGAAAAGAAAGAAAAAAAAGAAAGGCAATAAAGGGGACAAAATGTCCCAAAGTGAAGCTCAATAAGAATCAATGCATAAGTGTAGTGGAGTAAAAAAAGGAAAGTGCATGAGTATGTGAAAAAGTGAAGAATGGGTAGTTAGATTAGTACTTAATTGTATAGGTCATTATATAGGTTAGGTGGGAAAGTCTATGCTAATCAAAGATTCAATCCTAGTCCACTTAACCATAAATGATCCTATCTTGACCCTAGCCCCATTACAACCTAAATGAAAGCCCTCATGATGAATGTATGCATGCATTAAATAAGTGTAGATTGTTAGAAGGAAATCAAATTTTGGAAAACATGACTAGAAGAGAATTGAGCGGATTGACCCTTAACACTTGAGTGAATGGAGCGGATACACATCCGGTGAGGGTTCAAAAGTTCAATCACATGTGTTCACCTATATTATCTATGTTCTTGCAAGTTTGAACTCTTTCCGATAATTCAATACAATTGTGGTTTGGACTTAGTTCCCATTGCCTAGCTCTTGTGCTTACACATGCTCTCTTGGGAATTGATTTGTTTGAACTAAGCATTTCCATTTGCTTAGATAATTGCATTTAGATAGGATTCATATAGTTTAGTTGCATTCAATAAATGTCATAACCCTTAGTTCCTTCTTATTTTAGCATGAGGACATGCTAAGGTTTAAGTGTGGGGAGTTTGACAAACCCCAATTTGAGGGTTTATCTTGTATTGAATTTAGGGCGTTTTGATAACCTTTTCTCGCATTTAACCTATGAATTTGCATGGTTTTGTAATCTCTCCCGTATTTGTGCCTAAGTGTAAAAACATGCTCTTTAAGCCTTATTTTGATGAATTCTAGTTCTTCTTTGATTCCATAAGATGCCTTGATGTATTTGCTAGTAATCTCAGGATGAAATAGGTAAGGCATGGATCAAAGGAGCAAGGAAGGAAGCATGCAAGTGGAGAAAAGCACAAAAGCCAAAGAATTGATCCAGGCCATGCACGCGCATGTGCACAAGGCGCTCGCGCGCACATTGCGAAAGAGGCCAGGGACGCGCATGCGTACCGTGCGCGCACGCGTCGATGACGGCACATGACCTCACTAATGCAACACGTGCCTGGCGATTTGATAGGGTTTCTGAACCCATTTTTGGCGCCAAATTGCTAAGGGAAAGGAATAAAAGGATGAATGATTAAGGGGAAGGCATCACTTTTGACCAAGATCAATTAGGGAAGCATAGTTTTAGTGAGAAGATTAGTTTTAGAGTTTTAGGGAGGGAAGCTCTCACTTCTCTCTAGAATTAGGATTAGGTTTAGTTCTTAGATCTAGGTTTTTAATCTTTGCTTTCTTCTACTTCTATCTCTCAATTCATTGTTGCCACATTCTTCTTCCATTCTTTTGTTATAATCTCTCTTATGTTGTTCTTGTATTTTGTTATAGATCTAGTATTGTTCCTTTTACTCCCTTTCAATTCAATAAAGGTAATTCATAATAAATGTGTTCTTTTGATTGTTGTTGTTAATTCCTTTCACTAATTGTTGTTAGATTTCATTCTTGTTGTTGATTTACTATGTTTTCCTTTTATGCCTTCCAAGTGTTTGATAAAATGCTTGGTTGGATTTCAGTGTAGGTTTTGTTCCTCTTGGCCTAGGTAGAGTAATTAGTGACTCTTGAGTTATCTAATTCCTTTGTTGATTGATAATTAGAAGTTGCTAATTGATTTGAATGCCTCTAAAGCTAGTCATTCCTTTAGGAGTTGATTAGGACTTGAGAAATTAAATTGATTCATCCACTTGACTTTCCTCCATGGTTAGAGGTTAACTAAGTGGGAGCAATGAACTATTCTCATCACAATTGAGAAAGGTAACTAGGATAGGATTTCTAGTTCTCACATCTTACCATGAGCTTTGTTAGTTGTTAGTTTATTTTCATTACCATTTACTCTTCATGCTTCTTATCCAAAACCCCAAAATAACTCACAACCAATAACATGACACTTTATTGTAAATCCTAGGGAGAACAACCCGAGGTTTAAATACTTCGGTTTATAAATTTTAGGGGTTTGTACTAGTGACAAACAACTTTTTGTATGAAGGGATTATTGTTTGGTTTAGAAACTATACTTTACAACGAGATTTCATTAGTGAAATTCTAAACCGTCAAAAATCCAATCATCAAGAATCCCTCTATGAAGCTTGGGAAAGATACAAACAATTGATCAGAAAGTGTCCCTCTAACATGCTTTCTGAATGGAGCATCATAGGTATTTTCTATGATGGTCTGTCTGAACTGTCCAAGATGTTTTTGGATAGCTCTGCTGGAGGATCTCTTCATCTGAAGAAGACGCCTACAGAAGCTCAAGAACTAATTGAAATGGTTGCAAATAACCAATTCATGTACACTTCTGAAAGGAATCCTGTGAACAATGGGACGAATCAGAAGAAAGGAGTTCTTGAGATTGATACTCTGAATGCCATATTGGCTCAGAACAAAATATTGACTCAGCAAGTCAATTTGATTTCTCAAAGTCTGCCTGGAATGAAAGCTACACCAGGCAGTACTAAGGACGCTTCATCTGAAGAAGAAGCCTATGATCCTGAGAACCCTTCAATGGAAGAGGTGAATTACATGGGAGAACCCTATGGAAACACCTATAATTCTTCATGGAGAAATCATCATGGAAGGATCAACAGAAACCTCAACAAGGTTTCAACAATAATGGTGGAAGAAATAGGTTTAGCAATGGCAAGCCTTTTCCATCATTTTCTCAACAACAGACAGGGAATTCTAAGCAGAACCACTCTGACTTAGCAACCATGGTCGCTGATCTAATCAAAACCACTCAAAGTTTTATGACTGAAACAAGGTCCTCCATTAGGAATTTGGAGGCACAAGTGGGTCAGCTGAGCAAGAAAATTACTGAACTCCCTCCTAGTACTCTTCCAAGCAATACAGAAGATAATCCAAAAGGAGAATGCAAGGCCATTAACATGACCTACATGGCCGAACTAGGAGAGGAGGAAGAGGCAGTGAACGCCACTAAGGAAGACCTCAATGGACACCCACTGGCCTCCAATGAGTTCCCTAATGAGGAACCATGGGAATCTGAGGCTCACACTGAGACCATAGAGATTCCATTGGATTTACTTCTGCCATTCATGAGCTCTGATGAGTATTCTTCCTCTGAAGAGGATGAATATGTCACTGAAGAGCAAGTTGCTAAATACCTTGGAGCAATCATGAAGCTAAATGACAAGTTATTTGGTAATGAGACTTGGGAGAACGAACCTCCTTTGCTCACCAAAGAGCTAGATGACTTGTCTAGGCAGAAATTACCTCAAAAGAGACAAGATCCTGGGAAGTTTTCAATACCTTGTACCATAGGCACCATGACCTTTAAGAAGACTCTGTGTGACCTAGGGTCAAGCATAAACCTCATGCCTCTCTCTGTAATGGAGAAGCTAGGGATCTTTGAGGTGCAAGCTACAAGAATCTCACTAGAGATAGCAGACAATTCAAGAAAACAAGCTTATGGACTTGTAGAGGATGTTCTGGTAAAGATTGAAGACCATTACATCCCTGCTGATTTCATAGTCCTAGAGACTGGGAAGTGCATGGATGAATCCATCATCCTTGGCAGACCCTTCCTAGCCACAGCAAAGGCTGTGATTGATGTGGACAGAGGAGAATTGATCATTCAAGTGAATGAAGAATCCTTTGTGTTTAAGGCTCAAGGATATTCCTCTGTCACCATGGAGAGGAAGCAGGAAGAGCTTCTCTCAAAACAGAGCCAAACAGAGCCCCCACAGTCAAACTCTAAGTTTGGTGTTGGGAGGCCACAACCAAATTCTAAGTTTGGTGTTGAATCCCCACATTCAAACTCTAAGTTTGGTGTTGGGAGGTTCCAACATTGCTCTGAGTATCTGTGAGGCTCCATGAGAGCCCATTGTCAAGCTACTGACATTAAAGAAGCGCTTGTTGGGAGGCAACCCAATGTTATATTTATCTATTTTCCTTTGTTATTTTATATTTTCTGTAGGTTGATGATCATGAGAAGTCACAAAATCAATTGAAAAAGCAAAAACAAAATGAAAAACAGAAAGAAAAGCAGCACACCCTGGAGGAAGACCTTGCTGGCGTTTAAACGCCAGTAAGGGCAGCAAATGGGCGTTTAACGCCCAGTCTGGCACCATTCTGGGCGTTTAACGCCAGAAAGGGGCACCAGACTGGCGTTAAATGCCAGGAAAGGGCAAGAAGTTGGCGTTAAACGCCAGAAATGGGCACCAGCCCGGCGTTTAACGCCAGAATTGGCATGAAGAGCATTTTTCTCGCCATATGGTGCAGGGATGAATTTTCCTTGACACCTCAGGATCTGTGGACCCCACAGGATCCCCACCTACCCCACCACTCTCTCTCTTCTTCACCCATTCACCAATCACCTCAACACCTCTTCCCCAAAAACCCCTCACCTATCAAATCTCATCTTTCTCTTCACCACTCACATCCATCCTTCATAAAACCCCACTCACCTCACCATTCAAATTCAAACCACTTTCCCTCCCAAACCCACCCTCCAATAGCCAAACCCTACCCCTCTCTCAACCCCTATATAAACCCACCTTCACCCTTTTATTTTCACACAACCTAAACACTACTTCTCCCCTTTTGGCCGAACCACAAAGCCATCTCTGATGTGCATATTCTTGATATGCTACGATTTAGGAAATTGCACGATCGGCAAAATTCCTTCCGGCAAGTGCACCGGTTATCGTCAAGTAAAAACTCACAATAGAGTGAGGTCGAATCCCACAAGGATTGGTTGAATGAGCAATTCAAATTAAAAGTTTGTTTAGTTGAGCGGAATCAACTTTTGGATGTGAAGTGCATAAAGTAAATGTGGCAGGAAACGTAAATTGCAAGGAATTGAAATTGCAATAACTTAAATTGCGAGAATTAAGGTGCGAGAAAGTAAATTGCTAAAATTGAAAGGGAATTGGGGGTAATTGCATGAATTGAATTTGCAGATGGTAAATAGAAAGTGTAGATCAGAAATGGGGAGTTCATCGGGTGTTAGGAGATATTGAAATCTCCGAATCAAAACATTTTCATCTCTTCCTCAACCAATGCATTCATTGAATCTTGCTTGGCAATCTTATATGATTGGATCCCAATTCCTTGGCTCACCAATTCTCTCTAAAAACAAACAAATTCCCAATCCCTTGGTTTAAATGTTCATAAGAAGAGATTATGCTTGATCACTGATTATACCACACAGTTTCATGAACCACAATTTGGTAGGATTACATGTCACAATATCCATCCAAACCCCAATCCAATTCACTGTGAGACAGCTTCTCTAGCATGAATCCATCATTCCTTTCCCAAGGTTCCGAAGGATTCCAATTATGGGTAGTTTCTTTCCCAAGACAACTACCCAATGGAATTAGATCGAGAAGCTTTCTAACAAAATTCAAGAGAAAAGGTTGAAGAGGAAGATAAAACTATTATTGATTCATTGAATTACAATAGAGCTCCCTAACCCAATGAAAGGGGTTTAGTGAGTCATAGCTCTGAATTCAATTGCAAAGTATGAAAAATAGCAAAATGATCAAAAGTTCCCAAAATGTCCAAAGGTTCTTTCTAACTTAAATTCTATCCTATTTATACACTTTCTACATTGAGCTTCTGTTGTGTTTCTTGGGCTTTGAGGCTTTTCCTTGATTTTCTTTTGCTTTGGGTTTATGGTCCATAATCCTGATGAGGCTGTGATCCCATTCTGTAACATTCATTGAGCAAACTTAGTGATAAACACATAATGACACAAGACTCAACAATTTGAAGTTCCAGACTCATCAATTCTTCAGGCCCAATCCCATAAACCATGATATTCCATTGGGTTTCATACCATAATATGTTTAAGTTAATATTTGTGCTCAAATGCTAACTTAAACTTCAATATATTTGGCCCAGAAACCCTTTCAAAATGTGGATTTTAAGTTGAAGTTTAAGTTTCAGTTTAAGGTTAAACTGAAACTTAAACGTGGAAATGGAAGAAAGCAACTATGGGTTGTGGTATGGTCGAACACGTTTAAGCTTTAGTTTAAGGTTAAACTAAAGCTTAAACGTGGAATTGAAGAAAGCAACCCTGGAGGCAATTTGTGGTCGAACACGTTTAACCTCCAGTTTAAGGTTAAACTGGAGGTTAAACGTGGGAATGAAGAAACTAGCCCAGGAGTGTGAATGGGTCGAACACGTTTAACCTCCAGTTTAAGGTTAAACTGGAGGTTAAACGTGGGAATGAAGAAGATAGCCCAGGAGTGTGAATGTCGAACACGTTTAAGCTCCAGTTTGAGGTCAAACTGGAGCTTAAACGTGGAAATGGCTTCCTGGTGCATAATGTGGTTCGAACACGTTTAACCTCCAGTTTGAGGTCAAACTGGAGGTTAAACGTGGAAATACTCCCTTGGTGCCATTCTCATTCTGGCGTTTAACCTTCAGTTTAAGGTTAAACTGGAGGTTAAACGCCAGTTTCCTCTTTTCTCAGTTTTCATGATTCTGGCGTTTAACCTTCAGTTTAACCTTAAACTGAAGGTTAAACGCCACTTTCAGCTTTGATGCATTTCCTTTTTCTGGCGTTTAACTTCCAGTTTAAGGTTAAACTGGAGGTTAAACGCCAGTTACAGCATTATATGGCTTGGCACATGTGATCTTCAAGCTTCCTTTATTGATTTTGTTGCTTCTTTGCCTAGCCTCTTCTTCCCTGAAATCATCCAAACAATTGCATCAAAGTGTTGCAAAATTTCATGAGAAATCTTCCATTCATAGCATTCAAGAAATATAACTAAAACTCATGGAATTTGCATCAAAATTACACTTGTTTGGATGATTCATTACTTTGTTGTTCATTTAACCATTCTTGGTTACTTTAAGCTCAAGAAAATGCATAAAACAACTAAAACTAACAGAAAAATGCTAGTGAAACTAGCCTAAAATGCCTTGGCATCACAACACCAAACTTAATACTTGCTTGTCCCTAAGCAAGTTCTGAGATATTTGAGAAGAAAGTATGAAACAAAAAGCAATTACATTGGCTATATTAGCAAGCATTTGAAGTTCATCAGAAGGGTTTTATGCAGAAAGTTGCAGCATCACTTTTTCATTCTTATCAGGGAGGATTATCACTTTTTCATTGCATCCATCAAGCACTGCTATGGCCTCTTGTTATTCTTATGTCCTTGGCACTTTTTCTTTCTTTGTTTTTTTTTTCTTTTTCTTAGAGCTCCTTTGCTCCTTGTTTGCTCAGTGTCATGTGTTGCATAAGCCTTTGGCATTTTCTTTTTCTTATCAGTGCAGTACACATATCCACTATAGGCATTTTAGTTCACATTTCTTTTTGAGACATTGGTGCCCAGCACCTCTTTGTGTAACTAAATGTTTTGTAGCTAGGTTGCTCTTGATAATGGACTTTTGGTTGATAATCCCGGGTTAGTTAACCCAAGTTACCAAGTGTTGAAACACTCCACAGAACCTATTCATCCAAGCAGATCCTAGTACATAAACACCACAGGCATATGTCTCAAAAGTTCAAACCATTGGTGCCTAGCTTTATTTTCTTAATTCTTTTGCTTTTTGGTTGCCCTTTTTCAGTGGCTTTTCTTCTTCTTTTTCTTTCTTTTTTTTCATGGCCAAAGACATTTATTCATCAAGATCCATAGACAGTATTCAACTTCTACACAAAAAATGATAATTCTACATTCAATTTCCAGTGAGCTAACTAAACAATCAAGCATGCATACCACCACTTAATTCTACTTGATTTGTCACTAATTGAGCCAAGTTACTTTTGTTCAAACTTTTCTTTTAATTTTTGGAAACAGAACAAGCATGGCAAGCATTTGTTTAAGAAGGTGGAGTTATATCCAAACATCTAGGCATTCACTTTATTCAAAGCAATAAACAGACAAACATACTAAAAACTTCACATTCCAGAAAGATTCAACAATTTCAGTTTAAACCAGAACAAGCATGCTTTTGTTTGCCTTTTAAAGAAAGGTCAAGGAACAACACCACCTTGTGAAATTTCTTGTTTTCTCTTTGTTGCCAGGAAACATTTTGATTTCTCCTTCTTCTACTAGTTGTTGCATCATGTTCTTTCTAAGATCCTTGTTTCCTTTCCTGCAAAGAGTGATGAAGTTGCTTGTTTCTCAAGCACTTGAATGGTTAGCTCACTATATATGGGCAAGTGTCTGAGTCTTAAGTTGGTGTGTGAACACCAAACTTAGTCTCCTACTTACTCCTCTGCTCTTTGAATCCTTGAATTTTCCTTGGAATGAAGTTGCTGCTAAGGATTTTAAGCATTTCTGTGATTGCTTAGAATGGTTGTTCCTTTCATATAATTCAAAGGTTGTTGTGTTCAGTTAATCTGTATGGTGGAACACCAAACTTAGAGTCACACATTCTCCTTTGAATTATTGATCCACAAATTCATTGTTTGGTGTGAAACACCAAACTTAATTCTTTGCAATGCACAAAAACTACTTCACCTTTTTATTGAAACAAATAAAAGAAACAGTAAAAGAGTATTACCTCAGGTTGGGTTGCCTCCCAACAAGCGCTTCTTTAACGTCACTAGCTTGACGGTTGTCCCTCAGTTGAGGTGATATTTAACCTTGTCCTTCTCCTCCACATCTCCCAAGTAATGTTTGAGTCTTTGACCATTCACAGTGAAGGTTCGTTGTGACTTTTCTTCCATGATTTCTACTTGTCCATATTGGGAGACCTTGGTGACAAGGAATGGTCCAGACCACCTTGATTTTAGCTTCCCTGGAAATAGCTTCAGCCTAGAATTGTAGAGCAATACTTTTTGTCCCTCTTCAAATTTCCTGGGGGCTATGTTGCTGTCATGCTTCTTCTTTGCTCTTTCTTTGTAAATTTTGCATTCTCATAAGCTTCAGCTCTGAATTCTTCCAACTCTTGAATTTGCAACATCCTTCTTTCTCCAGCAGCTTTGCTGTCTAAGTTCAAGAGTTTCAAGGCCCAGAATGCCTTGTGCTCCAACTCCAGTGGTAAATGGCAGGCTTTTCCATATACTAGTTGGTAAGGAGACATTCCAATTGGTGTTTTGAAAGCTGTCCTATATGCCCAAAGAGCATCATCTAGCTTAATCGACCAGTCCTTCCTTGAAGTTCCCACAGTCTTTTCCAGGATTCTTTTGAGTTCCCTATTAGATATTTCGGCTTGCCCACTTGTCTGTGGATGGTATGGTGTGGCTACCTTGTGTTTGACTCCATATTTTAGAAGCAATGCCTCTAATGGTTTGTTACAGAAGTGGCTTCCTCCATCACTGATGATTGCTCTTGGAACCCCAAAACGGTAAAAAATGTGTTTTCTGAGGAAGTTCATGACTACCTTATTATCATTGGTTGGAGTTGCTATTGCTTTAACCCACTTGGAGACATAGTCTACTGCCACAAGAATGTAATTATTTGAGTATGAGGTGGGGAAGGGTCCCATGAAATCTATCCCCCATACATCAAACAATTCAAGTTCCAGAATGAACTGTTGTGGCATTTCATTTCTTCTTGGCAGGTTCCCCACTTTCTGGCATTCATGACAGTGCTTCACTAGTTCCTTTGCATCTTTGAAGATAGTGGGCCAATAAAAACCACACTGCAACACCTTAGCTGCTGTTCTTTCTCCTGCAAAATGTCCTCCATAGGTGGAACCATGGCAGTCCCATAAGACTTCCCTTCCTTCTTCCTCTGATATGCATCTTCTGAGTAGGCCATCAGAACATTTTTTGAACAAGTATGGTTCGTCCCAGATGAAGTATTTGGCATCATTACCAATTTCTTCCTTTGATGCTTGTTAAATTCCAACGGCAAACTCCCAGTGGCTTTGAAGTTTGCTATGTCTGCAAACCAGGGCGCTTTGTGAATTATCATGAGTTGTTCATCAGGAAAGCATTCATTTATATGTGTGCTTTGTGTGCTTCCTTCTTCACATGGTATCCTTGATAAATGGTCTGCCACCTTGTTCTCTACACCCTTTTTGTCTTTGATTTCAATGTCAAATTCCTGCAACAAAAGAACCCATCTAATAAGTCTTGGTTTGGATTCTTGTTTAGCAAGTAAGTATTTTAAAGCTGAATGATCAGTGAAAACAATGACTTTAGATCCAATGAGATAGGATCTAAATTTGTCAAATGCAAAGACTATTGCCAAGAGTTCTTTTTCAGTGGTTGTGTAATTCCTTTGGTTATCATTCAAGACCTTACTGGCATAATAAATCACATGTACCAAATTGTTTTTCCTTTGTCCTAACACTGCCCCAATAGCAAGGTCTGATGCATCACACATCAGTTCAAAAGGTAGGTTCCAATCAGGTGGGGCAATGATAGGTGCAGAGGAAAGTTTTTGCTTCAAAAGTTCATATGCTAACATGCAATTTTTATCAAATACAAAGGGTGTATCAGAGACAAGTAAGTTACTCAAAGGTTTAGCTATTTTAGAAAAGTCTCTAATAAACCTTCTGTAAAAGCCAGCGTGTCCCAAAAAACTCCTAACTGCCTTGACATTACTTGGTGGAGGTAGTTTTTCAATGAGTTCCATCTTAGCCCTGTCCACCTCAATGCCTCTATTAGACACTTTATGGCCAAGGACTATTCCTTCTGTGACCATGAAATGACACTTTTCCTAGTTTAGTACTAGGTTGGTCTCTTGGCATCTCTTAAGCACCAAGGCAAGGTGGTGTAGGCAGCTAGGAAAAGAATTTCCAAACACAGAAAAATCATCCATGAAAACTTCAATAAACTTTTCGATCATGTCCGAAAAGATGGACAGCATGCACCTTTGGAAAGTTGCAGGTGCATTGCACAATCCAAAGGGCATGCGTCTATACGCAAATACTCCATATGGACAAAAAAATGATGTTTTCTCTTGATCTCTTGGATCAACTACTATCTGATTATAGCCTGAGTATCCATCCAGAAAGCAATAGTAAGCATGTCCTGCAAGTCTTTCAAGCATCTGATCCATAAATGGGAGTGGGAAATGATCTTTTCTGGTGGCTTCATTGAGCTTCCTGTAGTCTATGCACATCCTCCACCCAGTAACAGTTCTTGTGGGTATGAGTTCGTTCCTCTCATTTGGCACCACAGTTATGCCACCTTTCTTGGGAACTACATGGATGGGACTAACCCATGGGCTATCCGAAATGGGGTAGATTACCCTTGCCTGCCATAACTTCATGACCTCCTTTTGTACCACTTCTTTCATGACGGGATTCAATCTTCTCTGAGCTTGAATGGAGGGTCTAGCATCCTCTTCTAACAAGATTTTATGCATGCATATGGATGAACTTATCCCCTTCAAATCAGCTAGGGTCCATCCAATGGCATCTTGATGAGTTTGTAGCACCTTGATCAATTCTTCTTCCTGTTCTTGGCTCAGGGCAGAGCTAATGATAACAGGATAGCTCTCATCACTACCCAAGTATGCATACTTGAGATTAGGGGGTAATGCTTTGAGCTCAGGTTTTGGTGCTTCCTTATCTTCTTTCACTCTCTCTGGCATGCTTGGCATGGTTGTTTCAGCAGCCTTGATGTCACTTACTTCAATATCCTTGGTGAACTCCTCCTCTGTCACTTCTTTGTTGTTTCCTCAAAGGTTTCTTGTACTGCAATGTCCACTACATCCACCCTCATGCATTCCTTTAGTGATTCTGATGGATAGCTCATTGCCTTGAATACATTAAACACCAATTTCTCATCATGTAGTCTAAGAGTGAGTTCACCCTTTTGGACATCTATGATGGCTCCAGCAGTAGCCAGGAAGGGTCTTCCCAGAATGATTGAAGCTTTGGCTTCTTCCTCTATATCTAACACCACAAAATCAGCAGGAAATATAAAATCTCCCACTTTCACCAACAAATCCTCAACTATCCATGAGGGAATTTAAAGGTTCGATCTGCCAATTGGAGGGCCATTCTTGTTGGTTTGGCTTCCTCAATCTTCATTCTTCTCATCATTGTTAGAGACATCAAATTGATACTGGCCCCTAAGTCACACAAGGCCTTTTCCACCATGACTTCTCCTATGATGCAGGGAATTTGGAAACTGCCTGGATCCTTCAATTTCTGAGGCAATTTGTGTTGAATGATGGCACTGCATTCTTCAGTCAACAACACCGTTTCTTCATTTCTCCAGCTTCTCTTCTTGGTCATTAATTCCTTTAAGAACTTTGCATAGAGTGGCATTTGTTCTATTGCCTCAGCAAACGGAATGTTAATTTGAAGCTTCTTGAAAATCTCCAAGAATCTGGAGAATTGGCCATCCTTTTCACTTTTCATCAAACGTTGAGGATATGGTGCTTTGGGTGTATAAGGCTTCAGGACTTCTTTTTCTTTTTCTTTTGTTGCAGACGGTGTAAAAGATTGTTCCTGTTCCTTGTCTCTCACATTTTCCTTTGCTTCATCCTCTGTGGTTTCCTTTGAGATCTCCTTTAGCTTCTTTCCACTTCTGAGGGTTATGGCCTTACATTCTTCCCTTGCAATAGCCTTGGTAGTATGAGAAACGCTTGGTCCAGAGGTTTGCTTAGACAAATACACAATTTGATTCTCTAGCTTCTGGATGGCAGCTCCTTGGTTTTGCAAGTTGGAATTTACTTATTCCTTAAAGGCTTTCAATTCGGTTATGTCTTGACTCATGGTTGCAAGCATTCTTTCTATCCTGTTTAATTGATCTTGAAATTGTTGGTTCGGATTGGATTGGGCAGGTTGATTATTTTGGCCATGATATGGTGGTTGGGAGTAAGTGTTTTGTGTGGCTTGGTATGATCTTTGGTTGGAGTTTTGGTATGTGGAATTATTATGTTGGTTGTGGTTGTAAGGTTTGTGGTTCTGTGGTTGGGTTTGCTGGTTTCCCCACCCAAAGTTTGGGTGGTTTTTCCAACCTGGGTTGTAAGTGTTGGAGTGTGGATCATATGATTGCTTTTGCTGGTTTCCCACATAGTTGGCCTCTTCCCAATCACCTCCTTCAATGCTTACTTCCTCTTGATCTTGTGTGTGTATCGCAGCCACTTGCTTTGTGTCTAATTTCCTGGTGAGCTCTGCTAGTTGCTTGGCAAACACCTTGTTTTGAGCTAGAATTGTATCAACATGGTTCAGCTCCATGACTCCCTTAGTGTTGTGTCTCTCTGAAGCATAGTAGTACTCATTCTCAGCCACTGTCTCAATCACTTCAATGGCTTCTTCCACAGTCTTCTTCCTGTTCAATGAACCTCCTGATGAATGGTCTATAGCTTTCCTTGATTCATAAGAAAGTCCATCATAGAAAATATGCAATTGCACCCAGTCAGGGAATATGTTTGGTGGACATTTCCTTGTCAATTCTTTGAACCTCTCCCATGCCTCGTAGAGCGTCTCACCATCTTGTTGTCTAAAAGTCTGAACCTCAGATCGAAGCCTATTGACCTTTTGTGGGGGGTAGAAACGTGCCAGAAACTTGCTCTCCACCTCATCCCAGGTTGTTAGGCTGTCCCTTGGGAATGATTCCAGCCACTTAGCTGCCTTGTCCCTAAGTGAAAATGGAAACAAGAGCAGTTTATAGGCATCTTCCTGGACTCCATTGGACTTCACAGTGTCGCAAATTCTCAGGAATTTTGTGAGATGTTGGTTTGGGTCTTCATTAACACTCCCACCAAATGAACAATGGTTCTCCACCAGTGATATTAACTGTGGTTTGAGTTCAAAATTATTGGCCTGAATGGGTGGTTTCTGAATGCTGCTTCCACAATTCCCAGAGGTTGGGTTTATGTATGAACCAAGAACCCTCCTCTCAGGAATAGCATTGTTTCCATCAGCCCTCTCATGGTTGTGAAATTCTCTATCCATGTTGAGATCTAGAGCTTCCTCAAAGTTGTCCTCAGATTCTCCTTCAGATTCTTCTTCTCTCAGTACTCTCTTCCCTCTTGCTTCCCTTCTAAGTCTATGAAGGGTCCTCTCTGGTTCGGTATATGGAGGAGTTGATGCCTCTCCTCTCCTACCTGTCATACAAGAACACACCACAAGCAACAAACAAGTGGAATACTCTTGGTTAATGGAAGAGTATGGTTAGAGCAGTTGAGGAATTAATTCAAATAGTTAGTGGGTCGGTGAGTTAGTTGCTTGAAATGAAAGGCATAAGAAAGAAAAAACAAATAACAGAGTGCAGAATTTAAAATTCCACAAGTAACTTGAACTAAATTAACAAAACAAGAAGAAAAAAAATGCTCAATCTAGTTAACTTCCAATTTGAGAATTGTCAATCGAAAACCAATCCCCGGCAACGGCGCCATAAACTTGATGTGCATATTCTTGATATGCTACGATTTAGGAAATTGCACGATCGTCAAAATTCCTTCCGGCAAGTGCACCGGTTATCGTCAAGTAAAAACTCACAATAGAGTGAGGTCGAATCCCACAAGGATTGGTTGAATGAGCAATTCGAATTAAAAGTTTGTTTAGTTGAGCGGAATCAACTTTTGGATGTGAAGTGCATAAAGTAAATGTGGCAGGAAACGTAAATTGCAAGGAATTGAAATTGCAATAACTTAAATTGCGAGAATTAAGGTGCGAGAAAGTAAATTGCTAAAATTGAAAGGGAATTGGGGGTAATTGCATGAATTGAATTTGCAGATGGTAAATAGAAAGTGTAGATCAGAAATGGGGAGTTCATCGGGTGTTAGGAGATATTGAAATCTCCGAATCAAAACATTTTCATCTCTTCCTCAACCAATGCATTCATTGAATCTTGCTTGGCAATCTTATATGATTGGATCCCAATTCCTTGGCTCACCAATTCTCTCTAAAAACAAACAAATTCCCAATCCCTTGGTTTAAATGTTCATAAGAAGAGATTATGCTTGATCACTGATTATACCACACAGTTTCATGAACCACAATTTGGTAGGATTACATGTCACAATATCCATCCAAACCCCAATCCAATTCACTGTGAGAAAGCTTCTCTAGCATGAATCCATCATTCCTTTCCCAAGGTTCCGAAGGATTCCAATTATGGGTAGTTTCTTTCCCAAGACAACTACCCAATGGAATTAGATCGAGAAGCTTTCTAACAAAATTCAAGAGAAAATGTTGAAGAGGAAGATAAAACTATTATTGATTCATTGAATTACAATAGAGCTCCCTAACCCAATGAAAGGGGTTTAGTGAGTCATAGCTCTGAATTCAATTGCAAAGTATGAAAAATAGCAAAATGATCAAAAGTTCCCAAAATGTCCAAAGGTTCTTTCTAACTTAAATTCTATCCTATTTATACACTTTCTACATTGAGCTTCTGTTGTGTTTCTTGGGCTTTGAGGCTTTTCCTTGATTTCCTTTTGCTTTGGGTTTATGGTCCATAATCCTGATGAGGCTGTGATCCCATTCTGTAACATTCATTGAGCAAACTTAGTGATAAACACATAATGACACAAGACTCAACAATTTGAAGTTCCAGACTCATCAATTCTTCAGGCCCAATCCCATAAACCATGATATTCCATTGGGTTTCATACCATAATATGTTTAAGTTAATATTTGTGCTCAAATGCTAACTTAAACTTCAATATATTTGGCCCAGAAACCCTTTCAAAATGTGGATTTTAAGTTGAAGTTTAAGTTTCAGTTTAAGGTTAAACTGAAACTTAAACGTGGAAATGGAAGAAAGCAACTATGGGTTGTGGTATGGTCGAACACGTTTAAGCTTTAGTTTAAGGTTAAACTAAAGCTTAAACGTGGAATTGAAGAAAGCAACCCTAGAGGCAATTTGTGGTCGAACACGTTTAACCTCCAGTTTAAGGTTAAACTGGAGGTTAAACGTGGGAATGAAGAAACTAGCCCAGGAGTGTGAATGGGTCGAACACGTTTAACCTCCAGTTTAAGGTTAAACTGGAGGTTAAACGTGGGAATGAAGAAGATAGCCCAGGAGTGTGAATGTCGAACACGTTTAAGCTCCAGTTTGAGGTCAAACTGGAGCTTAAACGTGGAAATGGCTTCCTGGTGCATAATGTGGTTCGAACACGTTTAACCTCCAGTTTGAGGTCAAACTGGAGGTTAAACGTGGAAATACTCCCTTGGTGCCATTCTCATTATGGCGTTTAACCTTCAGTTTAAGGTTAAACTGGAGGTTAAACGCCAGTTTTCTCTTTTCTCAGCTTTCATGATTCTGGCGTTTAACCTTCAGTTTAACCTTAAACTGAAGGTTAAACGCCACTTTCAGCTTTGATGCATTTCCTTTTTCTGGCGTTTAACTTCCAGTTTAAGGTTAAACTGGAGGTTAAACGCCAGTTACAGCATTATATGGCTTGGCACATGTGATCTTCAAGCTTCCTTTATTGATTTTGTTGCTTCTTTGCCTAGCCTCTTCTTCCCTGAAATCATCCAAACAATTGCATCAAAGTCTTGCAAAATTTCATGAGAAATCTTCCATTCATAGCATTCAAGTAATATAACTAAAACTCATGGAATTTGCATCAAAATTACACTTGTTTGGATGATTCATTACTTTGTTGTTCATTTAACCATTCTTGGTTACTTTAAGCTCAAGAAAATGCATAAAACAACTAAAACTAACAGAAAAATGCTAGTGAAACTAGCCTAAGATGCCTTGGCATCAATCTCCATCTCCTCTATTCCATCTTCTTCTACTCTCTTCTTTCTTCTTTTGCTCGAGGATGAGCAAACCTTCTAAGTTTGGTGTGGTAAAAGCATTGCTTTTTGTTTTTCCATAACCATTTATGGCATCTAAAGCCGAAGAAACCTCTAGAAAGAGGAAAGGGAAAGCAAAAGCTTCCACCTCCGAGTCATGGGAGATGGAGAGATTCATCTCAAGGGTACATCAAGACCACTTCTATGAAGTTGTGGCCTTGAAGAAGGTGATCCCCGAGGTCCCTTTCAAACTCAAAAAGAGTGAATACCCGGAGATCCGACATGAGATCCGAAGAAGAGGTTGGGAAGTTCTTACCAACCCCATTCAACAAGTCGGAATCTTAATGGTTCAAGAGTTCTATGCCAATGCATGGATCACCAAGAGCCATGATCAAAGTGTGAACCCGAACCCAAAGAATTGGCTTACAATGGTTCGGGGGAAATGCTTAGATTTCAGTCCGGAAAATGTAAGGTTGGCATTCAACTTGCCCATGATGCAAAGAGATGAATACCCTTACACTAGAAGGGTCAACTTTGATCAAAGGTTGGACCAAGTCCTCATAGACATTTGTGAAGAGGACGCTCAATGGAAGAGAGATTCAAGAGGGAAGCCGGTTCAACTGAGAAGGCACGACTTCAAGCCCGTGGCTAGGGGATGGTTGGAGTTTATCCAACGCTCAATCATTCCCACTAGCAACCGGTCCGAAGTTACTATAGACCGGGCCATCATGATTCATAGCATCATGATTGGAGAAGAAGTAGAAGTTCATGAGGTTATAGCCCAAGAACTTTATAAGGTGGCGGACAAGTCCTCTACCTTGGCAAGGTTAGCCTTTTCTCATCTCATTTGTCACCTCTGTTATTCAGTTGGAATTGACATTGAGGGAGACACCCTCATTGATGAGGACAAGCCCATCACTAAGAAAAGGATGGAGCAAATAAGAGATCCCACTCATCATGAAATCCCTGAGATACCTCAAGGGATGCACTTTCCTCCACAAAACTATTGGGAGCAAATCAACACCTCCCTAGGAGAATTGAGTTCCAACATGGGACAACTAAGGGTGGAGCACCAAGAACATTCCATCCTCCTCCATGAAATTAGAAAAGATCAAAGAATCATGAGAGAGGAGCAACAAAGACAAGGAAGAGACATTGAGGAGCTCAAGCACTCCATAAGATCTTCAAGAGGAAGAACAAGCCGCCATCACTAAGGTGGACCCGTTCTTTAATCTCCTTGTTCTTTATTTTCCTATTTTTCGAATTTTAATGCTTATGTTTACCTATGTTTGTGTCTCATGATCATTAGTGTCTTAGTGTCTATGCCTTAAAGTTATGAATGTCCTGTGAATCCATCACCTTTCTTGAATGAAAAATGTTCTTAATTGAAAAAGAGAAGAATTGCATGAATTTTGAATTTTATAACAGATTAATTATTTTGATGTGGTGGCAATACTTTTGTTTTCTGAATGTATGCTTAAACAATGCATATGTCTTTTGAATTTGTTGTTCATGAATGGTTGGCTCTTGAAAGAATGATGAAAATGGAGACATGTTACTGAGGATCTGAAAAATCATAAAAATGATTCTTGAAGCAAGAAAAAGCAGTGAATATTCAAAAAAAAAGAGAGAAAAACGAAAAAAAGAGAAAGGAAAAAGAAAAAGAAAGAAATAAAGTTGTGATCCAAGGCAAAAAGAGTGTGCTTAAGAACCCTGGACACCTCTAGTTGGGGACTCTAGCAAAGCCGAGTCACAATCTAAAAAGGTTCACCCAATTATGTGTCTGTGGCATGTATGTATCCGGTGGTAATACTGGAAGACAGAGTGCTTTGGGCCACGGCCAAGACTCATAAAGTAGCTGTGTTCAAGAATCATCATACTTAATACTGATCTTCATAGATGTTTTTGGAATTCATTACATATTCTCTTCTCTTTATCTTATTTGATTTTGAGTTGCTTGGGGACAAGCAACAATTTAAGTTTGGTGTTGTGATGAGTGGAAAATTTATAAGCTTTTTGGCATTGTTTTTAGTATGTTTTTAGTATGTTTTAGTAAGTTTTTAGTATATTTTTATTAGTTTTTAGTTAAAATTCACTTTTCTGGACTTTACTATGAGTTTGTGTGTTTTTCTGTGATTTCAGGTATTTTCTGGCTGAAACTGAGGGACCTGAGCAAAAATCTTATTCAGAGGCTGAAAAGGACTGCAGATGCTGTTGGATTCTGACCTCCCTGCACTCAAAGTGGATTTTCTGGAGCTACAGAAGCCCAATTGGCGCTCTCTCAACTGCGTTGGAAAGTAGACATCCTGGGTTTTCCAGAAATGTATTGCTCGAGATTTGATGGCCCAAACCGGCGTTCCAAATCAGCTCAAAACTGCCCGGCGTTAAACGCCGGAACTGGCACAAGAATGGGAGTTAAACGCCCAAACTGGCATAGAAGCTGGCGTTTACCTCCAAGAAAAGTCTCTACACGAAAATGCTTCAATGCTCAGTCCAAGCACACACCAAGTGGGCCCGGAAGTGAATTTTTATGTCATTTACTCATTTCTGTAAACTCTAGGCTACTAGTTCTCTACATATAGGACCTTTTACTATTGTATTCTCATCTGGGTAGCTATCTTTGAGTAGTTTTATGCTATCTTAGATCATGGGGGCTGGCCTCACGGCCATGCCTAGACCTTGTTCTTATGTATTTTCAACGGTGGAGTTTCTACACACCATAGATTAAGGTGTGGAGCTCTGCTGTACCTCGAGTATTAATGCAATTACTATTGTTCTTCTATTCAATTCAGCTTTCTTGTTCTAAGATATCACTTGTTCTTCAACTTGATGAATGTGATGATCCGTGACACTCATCATCATTCTCCCCTATGAACGTGTGCCTGACAACCACCTCCGTTCTACCTTAGATTGAGTGGATATCTCTTGGATCCCTTAATCGGAATCCTCGTGGTATAAGCTAGAATTGATGGCGGCATTCAAGAGAATCCGGAAGGTCTAAACCTTGTCTGTGGTATTCTGAGTAGGATTCAATGATTGAATGACTGTGACGAGCTTCAAACTCCTGAAGGCTGGGCGTTAATGACAGACGCAAAAGAATCAATGGAGTCTATTCCAACCTGATTGAGAACCAACAGATGATTAGCCGTGCCGTGACAGGGTGCGTTGAACATTTTCACTGAGAGGACGGGATTGTAGCCACTGACAATGGTGATGCCCAACATACAGCTTGCCATGGAAAGGAGTAAGAAGGATTGGATGAAGACAGTAGGAAAGTAGAGAGATGGAAGGGACAAAGCATCTCCATACGCTTATCTGAAATTCTCACCAATGAATTACATAAGTATCTCTATCCTTGTTTTATGTTTTATTCATAAATCATTCATGACCATTTGAATCTGCCTAACTGAGATTTACAAGATGACCATAGCTTGCTTCATACCAACAATCTCCGTGGGATCGACCCTTACTCGCGTAAGGTTTATTACATGGACGACCTAGTGCACTTGCTGGTTAGTTGTGCGAAGTTGTGATAAAGAGTTGAGATTTCAATTGAGCGTACCATGTTGATGGCGCCATTGATGATCACAATTTCGTGCACCAGCTATCCAGAGGAAAACACTTAAAGGCGAGCCGTAATGGCCTCATCTTCGGTAGGCTCCTCCGATTTTTTTTTACGTTGTGCTGACTGATTTTTTCCTTTTTTTTACGTTGTGCTACCCGATTTTTTTTTACGTTGTGCTTACCGGTTTTTTTTCCAATTTTTTTTTAGTTTTTTTTGTTACATTGTGTTGACCGATTTTTTTCCAATTTTTTTCCATTTTTTTATGTTGTGCTGACCAGTTTCTTTTTTTTACGTTGTGCCGACCATTTTTTTTCCATTTTTTAGGTTGTGTTGACCGGTTTTTTTATACGTTGTGCTGACCCTTGTTCTTTAAATGACGCTATCCAGAGGAGGACACCTAAAGGCGAGCTGTAGTGGCCTCATCTTCGGTAGGCTCCTCCGATTTTTTTTTTTCGTTGTGCTGACCGATTTTTTTCCTCTTTTTTTTTACGTTGTGCTGACCCTTGTTCTTTAAATGACGCTATCCAGAGGAGGACACCTAAAGGCGAGCCGTAATGGCCTCATCTTTGGCAGGCTCGTCCGATTTTTTTTCGTTGTGCTGACCGGTTTTTTCCAGTTTTTTCCTTCGTTGTGCTGATCGGTTTTTTTTCCAGTTTTTTTTGTGCTGACCCTTGTTCTTTAAATGACGCTATCCAGAGGAAGACACTTAAAGGCGAGCTATAATGGCCTCATCTTCGGCATGCTCCCCTGATTTTTTTACGTTGTGCTGACCGATTTTTTTCCAGTTTTTATTTTACGTTGTGCTGACCCTTGTTCTTTAAATGACGCTATCGAGAGGAGGACACCTAACGGCGAGCCATAATGGCCACATCTTCTGTAGATCCTCCGATTTTTTTTTACGTTGTGCTGACCGATTTTTTTTTACGTTGTGCTGACCGGTTTCTTTTCCAGATTTTTTTTAGTTTTTTTTTGTTACGTTGTGTTGACCGGTTTTTTTTCCAATTTTTTTCCATTTTTTTACGTGGTGTTGACCAGGTTTTTTTTTTACGTTGTGCTGACCAGTTTTTTTTATACGTTGTGCTGACCCTTGTTCTTTAAACGACGCTATCCAAAGGAGGACACCTAAAGGCGAGCCGTAATGGCCTCATCTTCGGCAGGCTCCTCCGATTATTTTTATGTTGTGCTGACCGGTTTTTTTCCAGTTTTTTTTTTATGTTGTGCTGACCAGTTTTTTTCCAGTTTTTTTTTTGTTTTTTTTTATTTTACGTTGTGCTTACCGGTTTTTTTTCCATTTTTTTAGGTTGTGCTGACCGGTTTTTTTTATTTTTTTTTACGTTATGCTGACCCTTGTTCTTTAAATGACGCTATCCAGAGGAGAACACATAAAGGCGAGCCGTAATGGCCTCATCTTTGGCAGGCTCCTCCAATTTTTTTTTTCGTTGTGCTGACCCGTTTTTTTCCAATTTTTTTTACGTTGTGATGACCGTTTTTTTTTACGTTGTGCTGACCCTTGTTCTTTAAATGACGCCATCCAGAGGAGGACACCTAAAGGCGAGCCATAATGGCATCATCATCGGTAGGCTCCTCCAATTTTTTTTTTTTTACGTTTTACTGACCAATTTTTTTCCTTTTTTTTACATTGTGCTGACCGGTTATTTTTTTACGTTGAGCTGAACGGTTTTTTATCCAGTTTTTTTTGTTATGT
Source organism: Arachis stenosperma (assembly GCF_014773155.1). Lineage (NCBI taxonomy): Eukaryota > Viridiplantae > Streptophyta > Magnoliopsida > Fabales > Fabaceae > Arachis > Arachis stenosperma. Next base: position 2,099,786 of record NW_026651370.1, read on the forward strand.
TGTGTTGACCGATTTTTTTCCAGTTTTTTTCCATATTTTTTACGTTGCGCTGACCTATTTTTTTTTACGTTGTGCTGACCAGTTTTTTTCCATATTTTAGGTTGTGCTGACAGGTTTTTTTTATACGTTGTGCTTACATTGTGCTGACCGGTTTTGTTTTTTTTATTTTACGTTGTGCTGACCGGTTTTTTTACAATTTTTTTCGTTGTGCTAACCCTTGTTCTTTAAATGACGCTATCCAGAGGAGGACACCTAAAGGCGAGCCGTAATGGCCTCATCTTCGGCAGGCTCCTCCGATTTTTTTTACGTTGTGCTGACCGGTTTTTTTCCAGTTTTTTTTACGTTGTGCTGACCGGTTTTTTGTTTTCTTTTTATACGTTGTGCTGAACGATCTTTTTTACGTTGTGCTGACCGGTTTTTTTCTTTTTTTTTTGGGATGTGCTGACCAATTTTTTTTAACGTTGTACTGACCCTTGTTCTTTAAATGACGCTATCCCGAGGAGGACACATAAAGGGGAGCCGTAATGGCCTCATCTTCAGCAGGCTCCTCTGATTTTTTTTTCAGGTTTTTTTTACGTTGTGTTGACCGGTTTTTTCCTTTTTTTACGTTGTGCTGACCGATTTTTTTAGGTTTTTCTGACCTGTTTTTTTCATTTTTTTTACGTTGTGCTGACCGGTTTTTTTTCATTTATTTTACGTTGTGCTGACCCTTGTTCTTTAAATAACGCTATCCAGAGGAGGACACCTAAAGGCGAGCCGTAATCGCCTCATCTTCGGCAGGCTCCTCCGATTTTTTTTACGCTGTGCTGACCGGTTTTTTTTCCAGTTGTTTTTTTACGTTGTGCTGACCGGTTTTTTTTCTTGTTGTTTTTTTACGTTGTGCTGACAGGTTTTTTTATTTTTTTTATTTTATGTTGTGCTGACCGGTTTTTTTCCAATTTTTTTATGTTGTGCTGACCGGTTTTTTTTTTTTTTTTTGTGCTGACCGGTTTTTTTTTCAATTTTTTCTTACGTTGTGCTGATCGGGTTTTTTTTTTACGTTGTGCTCACCCTTGTTCTTTAAATGACACTATCCAGAGGAGGACGCCTAAAGGCGACCCGTAATGGCCTCATCTTCGGCAGGCTCCTCTGATTTTTTTTACGTTGTGCTGACCGGTTTTTTTCCAGTTTTTTTTACGTTGTGCTGACTGTTTTTTTTCTTACGTTGTGCTGACCGGTTTTTTTCTTTTTTTTTTGGGTTGTGCTGACCGATTTTTTTTTTACGTTGTGCTGACCGGTTTTTTTTCGTTGTGCTAACCCTTGTTCTTTAAATGACGCTATCCAGAGGAGGACACCTAAAGGCAAGCCGTAATGGCATCATCCTTGGCAGGCTACTCCGATTTTTTTTAACATTGTGTTGACCCTTGTTCTTTAAATCACGCTATCCTGAGGCGGACACCTAAAAGGGAGCCGTAATGGCCTCATCTTCGGCAGGCTCCTCCGATTTTTTTCGGTTTTTTTTTACGTTGTGTTGACCGATTTTTGTTTTTTTATTCTTTTACGTTGTGCTGACCGGTTTTTTCCAGTTTTTTTTACGTTGTGCTGACTTGTTTTTTTTTTTGGTTGTGCTAACCAGTTTTTTTTACGTTGTGTTGACCGGTTTTTTTCCTTTTTTTTACGTTGTGCTGACCGGTTTTTTAGGTTGTGCTTACCGGTTTTTTTCCATTTTTTTACGTTGTGCAGACCGGTTTTTTTTCATTTTTTTACGTTGTGCTGACCCTTGTTCTTTGAATAACGCTATCCAGAGGAGGATACCTAAAGGCGAGCTGTAATGGCCTCATCTTCGGCAGGCTCCTCCGATTTTTTTTTAAGTTGAGCTGACCAGTTTTTTTCCAGTTTTTTTACGTTGTGCTGACCGGTTTTTTTTCATTTTTTTTTTTTTTTTCTGTTTTTTATTTTTTTTCGTAGTGCTGATCATTTTTTTTTACGTTGTGCTGACCGGTTTTGTTTTTCTATTTTACGTTGTGCTGACCGGTTTTTTTTTGGGTTGTGCTGACCAGTTTTTTTCCAGTTTTTTTACGTTGTGCTGATCGGGTTTTTTTTTACGTTGTGCTGACTCTTGTTCTTTAAATGACGCTATCCAGAGGAGGACACCTAAAGGCGAGCCGTAATGGCCTCATCTTCGGCAGGCTCCTCCGATTTTTTTTTTACGTTGTGCTGACCGGTTTTTTTTTTTACGTTGTGCTGAGCGGTTTTTTTTCTTTTTTGGGTTGTGTTGACCGGTTTTTTTTTTTATGTTGTGCTGACCGTTTTTTTCGTTGTGCTAACCCTTGTTCTTTAAATGACGTTATCCAGAGGAGGACACCTAAAGGCGAGCCGTAACGGCCTCATCTTCGGCAGGCTCCTCCGATTTCTTTTAACGTTGTGCTGTCCCTTATTCTTTAAATGACGCTATCCCGAGGATGACACCTAAAGGGGAGCCGTAATGGCCTCATCTTCGGCAGGCTCCTCCGATTTTTCTTTCCAGTTTTTTTTACGTTGTGCTGAGCGGTTTTGTTTTTTTTATTTTACGTTGTGCTGACTGGTTTTTTTTCCAGTTTTTTTTCGTTGTGCTAACCCTTGTTCTTTAAATGACGCTATCCAGAGGAGGACACCTCAAGGCGAGCCGTAATGGCCTCATCTTCAGCAGGCTCCTCTTATTTTTTTTCAGGTTTTTTTTTTTTTACGTTGTGTTGACCGGCTTTTTTCCTTTTTTTTTACGTTGTGCTGACCGTTTTTTTTTTCGCTGTGCTAACCCTTGATCTTTAAATGATGCTATCCAGAGGAGGACACCTAAAGGCGAGCCGTAACGGCCTCATCTTCGGCAGGCTCCTCCAATTTTTTTTAACGTTGTGCTGTCCCTTGTTCTTTAAATGACGCTATCCCGAGGATGACACCTAAAGGGGAGCCGTAATGGCCTCATCTTCGGCAGGCTCCTCCGATTTTTTCTTTGTGGTTTTTTTTTTACGTTGTTCTGAGCGGTTTTGTTTTTTTTGTTTTACGTTGTGCTGACCGGTTTTTTTCAGTTTTTTTTCGTTGTGCTAACCCTTGTTCTTTAAATGACGCTATCCAGAGGAGGACACCTAAAGGCGAGCCGTAATGGCCTCATCTTCGGCAGGCTCCTCCGATTTTTTTTTACGTTGTGCTGACCGGTTTTTTTCCAGTTTTTTTTACGTTGTGCTGACCGGTTTTTGTTTTCTTTTTATACGTTGTGCTGAACGATTTTTTTTTACGTTGTGCTGACCGGTTTTTTTTCTTTTTTTTGGGATGTGCTGACCAATTTTTTTAACGTTGTACTGACCCTTGTTCTTTAAATGACGCTATCCCGAGGAGGACACATAAAGGGGAGCCGTAATGGCCTCATCTTCAGCAGGCTCCTCTGATTTTTTTTCAGGTTTTTTTTTTACGTTGTGTTGACCGGTTTTTTCCTTTTTTTTTTACGTTGTGCTGACCGGTTTTTTTAGGTTGTGCTGACCGGTTTTTTTCATTTTTTTTACGTTGTGCTGACCGTTTTTGTTTCATTTTTTTATGTTGTGCTGACCCTTGTTCTTTAAATAACGCTATCCAGAGGAGGACACCTAAAGGCGAGCCGTAATGGCCTCTTCTTCGGCAGGCTCCTCCGATTTTTTTTACGCTGTGCTGACCGGTTTTTTTCCAATTGTTTTTTTACGTTGTGCTGACCGGTTTTTTTTTATTTTTTTTATTTTACGTTGTGCTGACCGGTTTTTTTCCAATTTTTTTATGTTGTGCTGACCGGTTTTTTTGGGTGGTGCTGACCGGTTTTTTTCCAATTTTTTTCTTACGTTGTGCTGATCGGGTTTTTTTTTTTTACGTTGTGCTCACCCTTGTTCTTTAAATGACACTATCTAGAGGAGGACGCCTAAAGGCAACCCGTAATGGCCTCATCTTCGGCAGGCTCCTCCGATTTTTTTTTACGTTGTGCTGACCGGTTTTTTCCAGTTTTTTTTTACGTTGTGCTGACTATTTTTTTTTTTTTTTTCTTACGTTGTGCTGACCGGTTTTTTTTTCTTTTTTTTTGGGTTGTGCTGACCGATTTTTTTTTTTTACGTTGTGCTGACCGGTTTTTTTTTTGTTGTGCTGACCCTTGTTCTTTAAATGACGCTATCCAGAGGAGGACACCTAAAGGCAAGCCGTAATGGCCTCATCCTCGGCAGGCTACTCCGATTTTTTTTAACATTGTGTTGACCCTTGTTCTTTAAATCACGCTATCCCGAGGCGGACACCTAAAAGGGAGCCGTAATGGCCTCATCTTCGGCAGGCTCCTCCGATTTTTTTCCGGTTTTTTTTTACGTTGTGTTGACCGGTTTTTTTTTATTATTTTACGTTGTGCTGACCGGTATTTTCCAGTTTTTTTTACGTTGTGCTGACTTGTTTTTTTTTTGGGTTGTGCTAACCAGTTTTTTTTCCAGTTTTTTTTTACGTTGTGGTGACGGTTTTTTTCCTTTTTTTTTACGTTGTGCTGACCGGTTTTTTTAGGTTGTGCTGACCGGTTTTTTTCCATTTTTTACGTTGTGCTAACCGGTTTTTTTTTTCATTTTTTTACGTTGTGCTGACCCTTGTTCTTTCAATAACGCTATCCAGAGGAGGACACCTAAAGGCGAGCCGTAATGGCCTCATCTTCGGCAGGCTCCTCCAATTTTTTTAAGTTGAGCTGACCAGTTTTTTGCCAGTTTTTTTTACGTTGTGCTGACCGGTTTTTTTTTTCATTTTTTTTTTTTTTTGTTTTTTTATTTTTTTTCGTTGTGCTGATCGTTTTTTTTTACGTTGTGCTGACCGGTTTTGTTTTTCTATTTTACGTTGTGCTGACCGGTTTTTTTTTTGGGTTGTGCTGACCAGTTTTTTTTCCAGTTTTTTTTACGTTGTGCTGATCGGGTTTTTTTTTTACGTTGTGCTGACTCTTGTTCTTTAAATGACGCTATCCAGAGGAGGACACCTAAAGGCGAGCCGTAATGGCCTCATCTTCGGCAGGCTCCTCCGATTTTTTTTACGTTGTGCTGACCGGTTTTTTTTTCTTTACGTTGTGCTGAGCGGTTTTTTTCTTTTTTGGGTTGTGCTGACCGGTTTTTTTTTTACGTTGTGCTGACCGTTTTTTTTTCGTTGTGCTAACCCTTGTTCTTTAAATGACGCTATCCAGAGGAGGACACCTAAGGCACGCATCGCGCTCGCGCGCCCTATGTAAACTGCCAATACACGCGGACGCGTACATGCCGCGTGCGCGCAGGTCTGGTAGCGCAACCTCCAGGCCATTTTCCAGAAAGTTAGGCTTGACCTGGGCCATCCTTAAGCCCCTGGCCCAAGTTGATCTACGCGGACGCGCACTTGCCGCGTGCGCGCCCCTATACCCAAGGAGGAACAGACGCGAGCGCACGCATTGCGCTAGCGCGTCCTATCACATGTTACCAATGTACGCGGACGCGCACTTGTCGCACGCGCGCCCTTACGTGCTGCCACCACTCTAGGCTTCTGACCCGAGAGTTGGGCGTGCCTCAAGCCCATCCTAAGCCTCAGGCCCAACCTCATTTACGCGTGCGCGCGCTATACGCGCACGCGTCCTTGCCTAATTTGACTTATCCACGCTTAAGCGTGTTGTACGCGCACGCGTAGGTCCTTAGACTCCTCAATGCACGCGGACGCGCACCGTGCGCGCTCGCATCGATTCAAAATGTGATAACCCTAATGCGCGACGCACACTGCGCAGTCGCGCACCTTCCCCCTCCCAACCTCCATTTTCGTCTTCTTCTTCCTCTTCTCTCCCACAACCGCCGTCGCAGCGGCAGCGCCGGCCACCACCGCACGGCCAACTCATTACCTCTCTCAACCATCAACCCCACTCATCCTCTCTCCTCCACTCGCTCTCTCCTCCTCCCTTCGGCCAAACACCCGGGCCGCCTCTGCTCAGCCACCATTATCACCACTGCCGGTCGCAACCTCTATCGGCCACCACCGTCACTTCGTGCTCTCTCTTTCATCTACTCTCTCCCTCCGCTTCAGTCTCTCACCCTCCTTCACGCAGCAGCTGATGAGCGGATAATTTGTACGCTTTTTGGCATTGTTTTTAGTATGTTTTAGTTGAGTTCTTAGTATATTTTTATTAGTTTTTAGTTAAAATTCACTTTTCTGGACTTTACTATGAGTTTGTGTGTTTTTCTGTGATTTCAGGTATTTTCTGGCTGAAATTGAGGGACCTGAGCAAAAATCTGATTCAGAGACTGAAAAGGACTGCAGATGCTGTTGGATTCTGACCTCCTTGCACTCGAAGTGGATTTTCTGGAGCTACAGAAGCCCAATTGGCGCGCTCTTAACAGCGTTGGAAAGTAGACATCCTGGGCTTTCCAGAAATATATGATAGTCCATACTTTGCCTAAGATTTGATGGCTCAAACCGGCGTTCAAAGTCACCCTCAGAATTCCCAGCGTTAAACGCCGGAACTGGCACCAAAATGGGAGTTAAACGCCCAAACTGGCATAAAAGCTGGCGTTTAACTCCAAGAAGAGTCTCTACACGAAAAATGCTTCATTGCTCAGCCCAAGCACACACCAAGTGGGCCCGGAAGTGGATTTCTATGTCATTTACTCATCTTTGTACACCTTAGGCTACTAGTTTTCTATAAGTAGGACCTTTTACTATTGTATTGACATCTTTTGATCTTTGGAACCTTTTTCTTTAGATCTTTTGATCATTTTGGAAGGCTGGCCTCACGGCCATGCCTAGACCTTGTTCTTATGTATTTTCAACGGTGGAGTTTCTACACACCATAGATAAGGTGTGGAGCTCTGCTGTACCTCGAGTATTAATGCAATTACTATTGTTCTTCTATTCAATTCCGCTTGTTCTTTGTCCAAGATATCACTTGTTCTTCAACTTGATGAATGTGATGATCCGTGACACTCATCATCATTCTCACTTATGAACAAAGTGACTGACAACCACTTCTGTTATACAAGCAAACAAGGCTCTAGTGTTTATCTCTTGGATTCCTGATACACGATGCATGGTTGATCGCCTGACAACCGAGTGCTCGCCTGACAAACGAGCCAGCCATTCCGTGAGATCAGAGTCTTCGTGGTATAGGCAAGAACTGATGGCGGCATTCAAGAGAATCCGGAAGGTCTAACCTTGTCTGTGGTATTCTGAGTAGGATTCAATGATTGAATGACTGTGACGTGCTTCAAACTCCTAGCAGGCGGGGCGTTAGTGACAAACGCAAAAGAATCACTGGATTCTATTCCGGCCTGAACGAGAACCGACAGATGGATAGCCGTGCCGTGACAGGGTGCGTTGAACATTTCCACTGAGAGGATGGGAGGTAGCCACTGACAACGGTGAAACCCTTGCATAAGCTTGCCATGGAAAGGAGTAAGAAGGATTGGATGAAGGAAGTAAGAAAGCAGAGAGACGGAAGGGAAGGCATCTTCATACGCTTATCTGAAGCTCTCACCAATGATATACATAAGTATCTCTATCTTTATCTTTATGTTTTATTCATCATCTATACCCATTTGAGTCTGCCTGACTAAGATTTACAAGGTGACCATAGCTTGCTTCATACCAACAATCTCCGTGGGATCGACCCTTACTCGCGTAAGGTTTATTACTTGGACGACCCAGTGCACTTGCTGGTTAGTTGTGCGAAGTTGTGTTTATGCCATGGTATTGAGCACCAAGTCTTTGGAGCCATTACTAGGGATTATTTGAGTTGTAGTGATCACAATTTCGTGCACCAAGTTTTTGGCGCCGTTGCCGGGGATTGTTTTGTGTATGGACAACTGACGGTTCATCTTGTTGCTTAGATTAGGTATTTTTCTTCAGAGTTCTTAAGAATGAATTCTAGAGTTTCATGATAATCTGTTGAAATCTGGCTGGCTGAGAAGCCATGTCTAATCTTATTGGACCGAGGTTTCAACTGATCATCACAATAGCTTGTTGATTTCTGTCAATCTTGCCATTGGAGCAATGATCTGCTAAGGCTTGGCTGGCCATTGGCCATGTCTAGTGTTTTGGACCGAAGCTTTCTTTGAAAGCTTGGCTGGCTGTGAAGCCATGTCTAATTCCTGGACCGGAGTCTTAGACTAGCATTGCAATGATTCCTGGAATCCAAACTAAGAATTCTGAAACCTTCATTTTCTATTTCCACTTAATTTTCGAAAAAAGCACAAAAAAAAATTTTTAAAATCATAAAAACCAAAAATATTTTATGTTTCTTGTTTGAATCTAGTGTCTCATTTTAAGTTTGGTGTCAATTGCATGTTTCTGCTCTTTTTGCATTCATGCATGTGTCTTCATTAATCTTCAAGTTGTTCTTGATGATTTTATTACTATGATTCTTAATTCTCTTGACTTGAGTGTTTATGTGTCTCATATGCATTCACATTTTATTAGTGTCAGTAGTATACAAACTGCTAAGTTTGGTGTCTTGCATGCATTGTTATTTGATTTTAGTTGAATTTTGATTATTCCTTATTATTAAAAATCCAAAAATATTTTAATTTGTGTCTTTTCAAGTCAATAATACAGAGAATTGAAGACTCATAACATACTGCAGAGGAATTACACAGAAAAAGCTGGGCGTTCAAAACGCCCAGTGAAGAAGGACAGACTGGCGTTTAAACGCCAGCCAGGGTACCTGGTTGGGCGTTTAACGCCCAAAAAGGTAGCATTTTGGGCGTTAAACGCCAGAATGGATACCATTCTGGGCGTTTAACGCCAGGATGGCACAAGAGGGAGGATTTTGTTTTCAAATCAAATTTTTTTTTAAGTTTTCAAAGTTTTTCAAAATCAAATCTTTTTCAAATCAAATCTTTTCAATCAAATGTTTTCAAAATCAATTTCTTTCCTTTTTCAAAGATACTTACTAACAATTAATGATTTGATTGAACAGTTCATGTATGTTGCCTTTTCTGTTGAGAAAGGTTTAATGTTTGAATCATATCTTTTCTTGTTAGGCAAGTCATTAATTTTTAAAATCAAATCTTTTTAAATTGTTTTCAAATCATATCTTTTCAATCATATCTTTTTAAAACCATAACTTTTCAATCAAATCTTTTTAATCACATCTTTTTCAAAATAGTTTTCAATCAAATCTTTTTAATTTCTAATTTCAAATTCTTTTTCAAAAATCACTTGATTTCTTTTCCATTTTGAGTTTTCGAAAATTGTCAATCAATTTTTTCAAAATATTTTTAAAATCTTTTTAATTGAATTTTCGAAATTTCTTCCCCTCTTCTCACATCCTTCTATTTATGGAGTACCACTCTTCCTCAATGCACAATTCGAACTCTATCTGATTAAGTTCGAATTCTCTACTTCTTCCTTCTAATTTTCTGTTCTTCTGACACCTCAAGGAATCTCTATACTGTGACATAGAGGATTCCATATTTTCTTGTTCTCTTCTCCTTCATATGAGCAGGAACAAAGACAAAGGCATTATTGTTGAAGCTGGCCCTGAACCTGAAAGGACCTTGAAGCGAAAGCTAAGAGAAGCTAAGGCACAACTCTCTGTAGAGAACCTAACCGAATTCTTCAAAGAAGAAGAAGACATGGCAGCCGAAAACAACAACAATGCAAACAATGCAAGGAAGGTGCTGGGTGACTTTACTGCACCTACTCCCGACTTCTATGGGAGAAGCATCTCTATCCCTGCCATTGGAGCAAACAACTTTGAGCTTAAGCCTCAATTAGTTTCTCTAATGCAATAGAATTGCAAGTTCCATGGACTTCCATTGGAAGATCCTCATCAGTTCTTAGCTGAATTCTTGCAAATCTGTGACACTGTCAAGACTAATGGGGTTGACCCTGAGGTCTACAGACTTATGCTATTCCCTTTTGCTGTAAGAGACAGAGCTAGGACATGGTTGGACTCACAACCTAAAGAAAGCCTGGACTCTTGGGAAAAGCTAGTCAATGCCTTCTTGGCAAAGTTCTTTCCACCTCAAAAATTGAGTAAGCTTAGAGTGGAAGTCCAAACCTTCAGACAAAAGGATGGAGAATCCCTCTATGAAGCTTGGGAAAGATACAAACAATTGATCAGAAAGTGTCCATCTGATATGCTTTCTGAATGGAGCATCATAGGTATTTTCTATGATGGTCTCTCTGAACTATCCAAGATGTCTTTGGATAGCTCTGCTGGAGGATCTCTTCATTTGAAGAAGACGCCTACAGAAGCTCAAGAGCTAATTGAAATGGTTGCAAATAACCAATTCATGTACACTTCTGAAAGGAATCCTGTGAACAATGGGACAAGTCAGAAGAAAGGAGTTCTGAGATTGATACTCTGAATGCCATTTTGGCTCAGAACAAGATATTGACTCAACAAGTCAATTTGATTTCTCAAAGTCTGTCTGGAATGCAAAATGCACCAAGCAGTACTAAGGATGCTTCATCTGAAGAAGAAGCTTATGATCCTGAGAACCCTTTAATGGAAGAGGTGAATTACCTAGGAGAACCCTATGGAAACACCTATAATTCTTCATGGAGAAATCACCCAAATTTCTCATGGAAGAATCAAGAGAGACCTCAACAAGGTTTCAACAACAATAATGGTGGAAGAAACAGGTTTAGCAATGGCAAGCCTTTTCCATCATCTTCTCAGCAATAGACAGAGAATTCTAAGCAGAACCCCTCTGACTTAGCAACCATGGTCTCTGATCTAATCAAAACCACTCAAAGTTTCATGACTGAAACAAGGTCCTCCATTAGGAATTTGGAGGCATAAGTGGGACAGCTGAGCAAGAAAATTACTGAACTCCCTCCAAGTACTCTTCCAAGCAATACAGAAGAAAATCCAAAAGGAGAGTGCAAGGCCATCAACGTGGCCGAATTTGGAGAGGAAGGAGAGGCAGTGAACGCCACTGAGGAAGACCTCAGTGGGCGTGCACTGACCTCCAATGAGTTCCCTAATGAGGAACCATGGGAATCTGAGGCTCAAAATGAGACCATAGAGATTCCATTGGACTTACTTCTGCCTTTCATGAGCTCTGATGAGTATTCTTCCTCTGAAGAGGATGAGTATGTCACTGAAGAGCAAGTTGCTAAATATCTTGGAGCAATCATGAAGCTAAATGACAAGTTATTTGGAAATGAGACTTGGGAGGATGAACCCCCTTTGCTCACCAAAGAACTGGATGACTTGTCTAGGCAGAAACTACCTCAAAAGAGACAAGATCCTGGGAAGTTTTCCATACCTTGTACCATAGGCACCATGACCTTCAAGAATGCTCTGTGTGACTTAGGGTCAAGTGTAAACCTCATGCCTCTCTCTGTAATGGAGAAGCTAGGGATCTTTGAGGTGCAAGCTGCAAGAATCTCATTAGAGATGGCAGACAATTCAAAGAAACAAGCTTATGGACTTGTAGAGGATGTTCTGGTGAAAGTTGAAGACCATTACATCCCTACTGATTTCATAGTCCTAGAGACTGGGAAGTGCATGGATGAAACCATCATCCTTGGCAGACCCTTCCTAGCCACAGCTAAGGCTGTGATTGATGTGATGGAGGTGAACTAATCATTCAAGTGAATGAAGAATCCTTTGTGTTTAAGGCTCAAGGATATCCCTCTGTCACCATGGAGAGGAAGCATGAAGAGCTTCTCTCAAATCAGAGTCAAACAGAGCCCCCACAGTCAAACTCTAAGTTTGGTGTTGGGAGGCCACAACCAAACTCTAAGTTTGGTGTTGAACCCCCACATTCAAACTCTAAGTTTGGTGTTGGGAGGTTCCAACATTGCTCTGAGCATCTGTAAGGCTCCATGAGAGCCCTCTGTCAAGCTACTGACATTAAAGAAGCGCTTGTTGGGAGGCAACCCAATGTTATATTTTATCTATTTCCTTTTGTTATTTTATGTTTTTGTAGGTTGATGATCATGAGAAGTCACAAAATCAATTGAAAAAGCAAAAAAAGAATGAAAAACAGGAAGAAAAATAGCACACCCTGGAGGAAGAACTTACTGGCGTTTAAACGCCAGTAAGGCTAGCAGGTGGGCGTTTAACGCCCAGTCTGGCACCATTCTGGGCGTTTAACGCCAGAAAGGGGCACCAGACTGGCGTTAAACGCCAGATATGGGCAAGAACCTGGTGTTAAACGCCAGAAATGGGCACCAGCCCGGCGTTTAACGCCAGAATTGGCTAAAAACGCAATTTTGCATGCCACTTGGTGCAGGGATGACTTTTCCTTGACACCTCAGGATCTGTGGACCCCACAGGATCCCCACCACCCTCTCTCTTCTTCTTCACCCATTCACCAATCACTTCAACACCTCTTCCCCAAAAACCATTCACCTATCAAATCCCATCTTTCTCTTCACCACTCACATCCATCCTTCATAAAACCACACCTACCTCACCATTCAAATTCAAACCACTTTCCCTCCCATCTTCACTCCTTCATTTTCTCACACCCTAAACACTACTTCTTCCCCTTTTGGCCGAACCACAAAGCCATCTCCATCTCCTCCATTTCTTCTTCTTCTACTCTCTTCTTTCTTCTTTTGCTCGAGGACGAGCAAACCTTTTAAGTTTGGTGTGGTAAAAGCATTGCTTTTTGTTTTTCCATAACCATTTATGGCATCCAAGGCCGGAGAAACCTCTAAAAAGAGGAAAGGGAAGGCAAAAGCTTTCACCTCCGAGTCATGGGAGATGGAGAGATTCATCTCAAGGGTGCATCAAGACCACTTCTATGAAGTTGTGGCCATGAAGAAGGGTCAACTTTGATCAAAGGTTGGACCAAGTCCTCATAGACATTTGTGAAGAGGGCGTTCAATGAAAGAGAGATTCAAGAGGGAAGCCGGTTCAACTGAGAAGGCATGACCTCAAGCCCATCACTAAGAAAAGGATGGAGCAAACAAGAGATCCCACTCATCATGAAATCCCTGAGATACCTCAAGGGATGCACTTTCCTCCACAAAACTATTGGGAGCAACTGAACACCTCCCTAGGAGAATTAAGTTCCAACATGGGACAACTAAGGGTGGAGCACCAAGAACATTCCATCCTCCTCCATGAAATTAGAGAAGATCAAAGAATCATGAGAGAGGAGCAACAAAGACAAGGAAGAGACATTGAGGAGCTCAGGCACTCCATAAGACCTTCAAGAGGAAGAACAAGCCGCCATCATTGAGGTGGACCCGTTCTTTAATCTCCTTGTTCTTTATTTTCTTGTTTTTCGAATTTTAGTGCTTATGTTTATCTATGTTTGTGTCTTATGATCATTAGTGTCTTAGTGTCTATGCCTTAAAGTTATGAATGTCCTATGAATCCATCACCTCTCTTAAATGAAAAATGTTCTTAATTGAAAAAGATAAGAATTGCATGAATTTTGAATTTTATAACAGTTTAATTATTTTGATGTGGTGGCAACACTTTTGTTCTCTGAATGTATGCTTAAACAGTGCATATGTCTTTTGAATTTGTTGTTCATGAATGGTTGGCTCTTGAAAGAATGATGAAAAAGGAGACATGTTACTGAGGATCTGAAAAATCATAAAAATGATTCTTGAAGCAAGAAAAAGCAGTGAATACAAAAAAAGGTGTATTTTCAACGGTGGAGTTTCTACACACCATAGATTAAGGTGTGGAGCTCTGCTGTACCTCGAGTATTAATGCAATTACTATTGTTCTTCTATTCAATTCCGCTTGTTCTTTGTCCAAGATATCACTTGTTCTTCAACTTGATGAATGTGATGATCCGTGACACTCATCATCATTCTCACTTATGAACAAAGTGACTGACAACCACTTCTGTTCTACAAGCAAACAAGGCTCTAGTGTTTATCTCTTGGATTCCTGATACACGATGCATGGTTGATCGCCTGACAACCGAGTGCTCGCCTGATGATGAGCGGATAATTTATACACTTTTTGGCATTGTTTTTAGTATGTTTTCGGTATGATCTAGTTAGTTTTTAGTATATTTTTATTAGTTTTTAGTTAAAAATCACTTTTCTGGACTTTACTATGAGTTTGTGTGTTTTTCTGTGATTTCAGGTATTTTCTGGCTGAAATTGAGGGACCTGAGCAAAAATCTGATTCAGAGACTAAAAAGGACTGCAGATGCTATTGGATTCTGACCTCCCTGCACTCGAAGTGGATTTTCTGGAGCTACAGAAGCCCAATTGGCGCGTTCTCAACGGCGTTGGAAAGTAGACATCCTGGGCTTTCCAGCAATATATGATAGTCCATACTTTGCCCAATATTTGATGGCCCAAACCGGCGTTCAAAGTCACCCTCAGAATTCCCAGCGTTAAACGCCGGAACTGGCACCAAAATGGGAGTTAAACGCCCAAACTGGCATAAAAGCTGGCGTTTAACTCCAAGAAGAGTCTCTACACGAAAATGCTTCATTGCTCAGCCCAAACACACACCAAGTGGGCCCGGAAGTGGATTTTTATGTCATTTACTCATCTCTGTACACCTAGGCTACTAGTTCTCTATATATAGGACCTTTTACTATTGTATTTTCATCTTGGTTCTTCTGGTTCCCTCCCTGGGGCCGAAACCAATGATCACTTTTGTTCTTATGTATTTTCAACGGTGGAGTTTCTACACACCATAGATTAAGGTGTGGAGCTCTGCTGTACCTCGAGTATTAATGCAATTACTATTGTTCTTCCATTCAATTCCGCTTGTTCTTGTTCTAAGATATCACTTGTTCTTCAACTTGATGAATGTGATGATCCGTGACACTCATCATCATTCTCACTTATGAACAAGGTGACTGACAACCACTTTTGTTCTACAAGCAACCAAGGCTCTAGTGAATATCTCTTGGATTCCTGATTGCACGATGCATGGTTGATCGCCTGACAAACGAGCCAACCATTCCATGAGATCAGAGTCTTCGTGGTATAGGCGAGAACTGATGGCAGCATTCAAGAGAATCCGGAAGGTCTAACCTTGTCTGTGGTATTCTGAGTAGGATTCAATGATTGAATGACTGTGACGTGCTTCAAACTCCTAGCAGGCGGGGCGTTAGTGACAGACGCAAAAGAATCAATGGATTCTATTCCGGCCTGAACGAGAACCGACAGCTGAATTCCGCGTGCTGTGACAGAGCATATGCAATCGTTTTCACTGAGAGGATGGGAGGTAGCCATTGACAACGGTGAAACCCTACACAAGCTTGCCATGGAAAGGAATAAGAAGGATTGGATGAAGACAGTAGGAAAGCAGAGAGACGAAAGGGAAGGCATCTTCATACGCTTATCTGAAGTTCCTACCAATGAATTACATAAGTATCTCTATCTTTATCTTTATGTTTTATTCGTTTACCACTATACCCATTTGAGTCTGCCTGACTAAGATTTACAAGGTGACCATAGCTTGCTTCATACCAACAATCTCCGTGGGATCGACCCTTACTCGCGTAAGGTATTACTTGGACGACCCAGTGCACTTGCTGGTTAGTTGTGCGAAGTTGTAGTGATCACAATTTCGCGCACCACCTGACAAACGAGCCAGCCATTCCGTGAGATCAGAGTCTTCGTGGTATAGGCAAGAACTGATGGCGGCATTCAAGAGAATCCGGAAGGTCTAACCTTGTCTGTGGTATTCTGAGTAGGATTCAATGATTGAATGACTGTGACGTGCTTCAAACTCCTAGCCGGCGGGGCGTTAGTGACAGACGCAAAAGAATCACTGGATTCTATTCCGGCCTGAACGAGAACCGACAGATGGATAGCCGTGCCGTGACAGGGTGCGTTGAACATTTCCACTGAGAGGATGGGAGGTAGCCACTGACAACGGTGAAACCCTTGCATAAGCTTGCCATGGAAAGGAGTAAGAAGGATTGGATGAAGGCAGTAAGAAAGCAGAGAGACGGAAGGGAAGGCATCTTCATACGCTTATCTGAAGCTCTCACCAATGATATACATAAGTATCTCTATCTTTATCTTTATGTTTTATTCATCATCTATACCCATTTGAGTCTGCCTGACTAAGATTTACAAGGTGACCATAGCTTGCTTCATACCAGCAATCTCCGTGGGATCGACCCTTACTCGCGTAAGGTTTATTACTTGGACAACCCAGTGCACTTGCTGGTTAGTTGTGCGAAGTTGTGTTTATGCCATGGTATTGAGCACCAAGTCTTTGGAGCCATTACTAGGGATTATTGAGTTGTAGTGATCACAATTTCGTGCACCAGCAGCCCCCACCGCCGCTGCTCTGCTCGTCTGCCATAACCGCCACCGTTCACGGCGGCGCCACTTCCCTGAGTCTGTTGCCCCTACCCTTTCCTAGTACACCTTCCCATTCCTCCCAGCTCCCAGGTTCCTACTCAACTTCTGTTTTTCTGTTTTTCTTTTAATCATCAATTTCTGTTAGTTAGTCTAATTGTCTGTTAGTTAGTTTAAATTCAAGTTTCGCATGATAGGTTAGATAGAAATAATTGCGGTTAGGTAGCTAGGACTGGATAGAGGATTCTAGGCCTGATAAGTGCTCCGTATGTGCATATTTGCTGTCTGTTTATTTGAATATTGTATGCTGATTTTAGACTGTTTTTATGCACTTCTTGTTGCCTGAATGTCATACAATCACTGCTGTGCTCAATTGATGTTGTGAACATGCTATTTGTGCTGTTTTGCCACCCGGGAACGTCCAGTTTTAAGCCGGAATGCTGCCCAATTTTCAAGAATATTGGTTCAATTTTAGTCTTTATTTCAAATTTGGGCAAATTTCTGTTTTCTTTTGATTTCCCGGATTTGCATCATTCACTGTGAACATGAACCACAACTTCTCTTTTATTTGCGCATCAATATCATCATATCACTAACCTACTTTTCTAACTTACTAATTTCTTTAACCATTTACCTTCCACTCATCTTTAACCTTCTTTAACAATTCTTTTCTACTATGATGATATTATTGCCTTTTGAATGAGAGTTGTTGACTTTAATGAAGGATTGCATTTTTGGTTCACCTGTTCACTTTTGCATATTCCTTACAACATCATGATCGTTTTTTTTGCCAATTGTATCCTGAACATGCCCTCTTTGTTACATGCTAAGTGTTTTACATTTTCTATCATATTTTTCAGGATGTCGGATAAAGGAAAGGCCATAGCCACTGCCACCTCCTCCAAGAAAAGAAAACACTCTACCCCCTCCATTCCCTCTATCTACAAGCATTATGCTAAGAATCCATTAAACGATGAGGAAAAGGAAAACCAGCAGTTACCTTCTACCGATCCTACTAAGTTCCCTAATCTTTACTGTGAGCTTCGATTTTCCAAATATCGAACAACAAAGCTGAATACTGAGAGGAAATTGCTTTTACCTAATGATGTGAGACGGTCCATTACTAGCCGGATCCTTGAGTTGGGTATCGATTTCGTTGACAGAGATTTGGGGGACATCAATATATCTTGGGTAAAGGAATTTTACTGCAATTTCTTCCGTCCGACCTTGAATTCAGTTCAGGTGAGGGGTAGAGAGGTCATGATCACTGAGACTGCTATTGGGGAGGCACTACAGTGTCGGCACATTCCTGATGACATGTGTGCCCATCAGCAGGCAGAGATAGCTGTCCATACCATGACCTTTGACTATGAGGCGCTTAGGAGCGTGATTGGGTTACCAGATGCCACTTGGGTCATGGAATCGAGCAACACAAAGCCCAAAGGGATGCTCTTTGCACACTTGAACAAGGAGGCCAAGACTTGGCAGATGATCTTCGCTCACTACGTCTTGCCCACCACTCACTTTTCTGAGATCCCTATGGAGATGTTACTATTGATTGGCTGTGTTATGGAAGAGAAGGAAGTTTATTTTCCCCAATTCAGCAGGATGCTCCTCCAGTAGCTACGGACACTACAGAGCCACCACAGACTCATGAGGAGCCGGTCCCACAGCCTCAGCCTGAGCCAGAGCCTATCGTTGTGCCTCAGCCTGATAGCATATCCTTTGGGGACCGGTAGCATTATTTGGGGACCGGTGAACTTTTCGGACACTTTCTTAGTTACCTTATTTTGGCATATCCTTTGTATATATTGTGATGCATCTTTAGTTTACTTTGGATACTTTTATTGCTTATTTTGGATTTTTAGATATTTTGATGCTTTTGGATATTTTGGATATTTTAGATTTCATACTTTTAGCTGGATTTCCTTCTCTCTATACATTTTTGCATATCTTTCTTTTTAGTTTGTGGTTGTGATTAAAAATCATACTTTGAATTGCAAATACTTAGTCACCCTTTTTGCATAAGAAATTGGTTTTAAGTAAAAAGAAAAGGGTGAACTAAGGAAATTTTTGGATTTTTCAATCACATCGATGCTTAGTCAAACATGAGATCTTTCAAGAAGTTTAATTGTAGGGCATTAACCCAATTGATTGAAAGAAATTTTTTTTTTAGTGAGGCTTGCTTGAATTTCATACTTTATGAAGCATGTATTGAATTGAGAGCACAAGCAAGTGAGACTTTAGCTTATTGATGTGGTTACATTTTATAACCACTTATTTTCCATTCTTGTGTGAAATTGCTCTCTTTCTATGATTATGATCCTTGATTTGCTTGATTCTATATGTCCATTTATTTCTTGTATTTATGCATTTGTATGATTGAGGCCATCACTTCATGAGCTCACTTATCCAAATGGCCAACCCTTTTATATTCCTTTGTTAGCCAAGTTGAGCCTATGATTAACCAACTTATTCCCATTTTAGCACATTACAAGCATAAGGCGGAAAACAATGAAAAGTCCTTGTTTGGACCTTTGATTAGCCTAGGCTAGTGAGAGTGTTTATCATTCAAAGTTGGTGAGGCATGGGAACATTGGATGGGATAAAAAGGGTAGTACACGTTCATGTTTAGAAATTGGAAACATACTCATGTATCGATCAATTGTAAAACCTTATGCATTGATGTTTTGGTGTATAGTTTGAAAGAAAGAAAAAAATGATGAAAAGAAAAAGAAATAAACGTGAAAAAAAAGGGGAAAAGAAAGAAAAAAAAGAAAGGCAATAAAGGGGACAAAATGTCCCAAAGTGAAGCTCAATAAGAATCAATGCATAAGTGTAGTGGAGTAAAAAAAGGAAAGTGCATGAGTATGTGAAAAAGTGAAGAATGGGTAGTTAGATTAGTACTTAATTGTATAGGTCATTATATAGGTTAGGTGGGAAAGTCTATGCTAATCAAAGATTCAATCCTAGTCCACTTAACCATAAATGATCCTATCTTGACCCTAGCCCCATTACAACCTAAATGAAAGCCCTCATGATGAATGTATGCATGCATTAAATAAGTGTAGATTGTTAGAAGGAAATCAAATTTTGGAAAACATGACTAGAAGAGAATTGAGCGGATTGACCCTTAACACTTGAGTGAATGGAGCGGATACACATCCGGTGAGGGTTCAAAAGTTCAATCACATGTGTTCACCTATATTATCTATGTTCTTGCAAGTTTGAACTCTTTCCGATAATTCAATACAATTGTGGTTTGGACTTAGTTCCCATTGCCTAGCTCTTGTGCTTACACATGCTCTCTTGGGAATTGATTTGTTTGAACTAAGCATTTTCATTTGCTTAGATAATTGCATTTAGATAGGATTCATATAGTTTAGTTGCATTCAATAAATGTCATAACCCTTAGTTCCTTCTTATTTTAGCATGAGGACATGCTAAGGTTTAAGTGTGGGGAGTTTGACAAACCCCAATTTGAGGGTTTATCTTGTATTGAATTTAGGGCGTTTTGATAACCTTTTCTCGCATTTAACCTATGAATTTGCATGGTTTTGTAATCTCTCCCGTATTTGTGCCTAAGTGTAAAAACATGCTCTTTAAGCCTTATTTTGATGAATTCTAGTTCTTCTTTGATTCCATAAGATGCCTTGATGTATTTGCTAGTAATCTCAGGATGAAATAGGTAAGGCATGGATCAAAGGAGCAAGGAAGGAAGCATGCAAGTGGAGAAAAGCACAAAAGCCAAAGAATTGATCCAGGCCATGCATGCGCATGCGCACAAGGCGCTCGCGCGCACATTGCGAAAGAGGCCAGGGACGCGCATGCGTACCGTGCGCGCATGCGTCGATGACGGCACATGACCTCACTAATGCAACACGTGCCTGGCGATTTGATAGGGTTTCTGAACCCATTTTTGGCGCCAAATTGCTAAGGGAAAGGAATAAAAGGATGAAGGATTAAGGGGAAGGCATCACTTTTGACCAAGATCAATTAGGGAAGCATAGTTTTAGTGAGAGGATTAGTTTTAGAGTTTTAGGGAGGGAAGCTCTCACTTCTCTCTAGAATTAGGATTAGGTTTAGTTCTTAGATCTAGGTTTTTAATCTTTGCTTTCTTCTACTTCTATCTCTCAATTCCTTGTTGCCACATTCTTCTTCCATTCTTTTGTTATAATCTCTCTTATGTTGTTCTTGTATTTTGTTATAGATCTAGTATTGTTCCTTTTACTCCCTTTCAATTCAATAAAGGTAATTCATAATAAATGTGTTCTTTTGATTGTTGTTGTTAATTCCTTTCACTAATTGTTGTTAGATTTCATTCTTGTTGTTGATTTACTATGTTTTCCTTTTATGCCTTCCAAGTGTTTGATAAAATGCTTGGTTGGATTTCAGTGTAGGTTTTGTTCCTCTTGGCCTAGGTAGAGTAATTAGTGACTCTTGAGTTATCTAATTCCTTTGTTGATTGATAATTAGAAGTTGCTAATTGATTTGAATGCCTCTAAAGCTAGTCATTCCTTTAGGAGTTGATTAGGACTTGAGAAATCAAATTGATTCATCCACTTGACTTTCCTCCATGGTTAGAGGTTAACTAAGTGGGAGCAATGAACTATTCTCATCACAATTGAGAAAGGTAACTAGGATAGGATTTCTAGTTCTCACATCTTACCAAGACCTTTGTTAGTTGTTAGTTTATTTTCATTACCATTTACTCTTCATGCTTCTTATCCAAAACCCCAAAATAACTCACAACCAATAACAAGACACTTTATTGTAAATCCTAGGGAGAACGACCCGAGGTTTAAATACTTCGGTTTATAAATTTTAGGGGTTTGTACTAGTGACAAACAACTTTTTGTATGAAGGGATTATTGTTTGGTTTAGAAACTATACTTTACAACGAGATTTCATTAGTGAAATTCTAAACCGTCAAAAATCCAATCATCAAGAATCCCTCTATGAAGCTTGGGAAAGATACAAACAATTGATCAGAAAGTGTCCCTCTAACATGCTTTCTGAATGGAGCATCATAGGTATTTTCTATGATGGTCTGTCTGAACTGTCCAAGATGTCTTTGGATAGCTCTGCTGGAGGATCTCTTCATCTGAAGAAGACGCCTACAGAAGCTCAAGAACTAATTGAAATGGTTGCAAATAACCAATTCATGTACACTTCTGAAAGGAATCCTATGAACAATGGGACGAATCAGAAGAAATGAGTTCTTGAGATTGATACTCTGAATGCCATATTGGCTCAGAACAAAATATTGACTCAGCAAGTCAATTTGATTTCTCAAAGTCTGTCTGGAATGCAAGCTACACCAGGCAGTACTAAGGACGCTTCATCTGAAGAAGAAGCTTATGATCCTGAGAACCCTTCAATGGAAGAGGTGAATTACATGGGAGAACCCTATGGAAACACCTATAATTCTTCATGGAGAAATCATCATGGAAGGATCAACAGAAACCTCAACAAGGTTTCAACAATAATGGTGGAAGAAACAGGTTTAGCAATGGCAAGCCTTTTCCATCATTTTCTCAGCAACAGACAGGGAATTCTAAGCAGAACCACTCTGACTTAGCAACCATGGTCTCTGATCTAATCAAAACCACTCAAAGTTTCATGACTGAAACAAGGTCCTCCATTAGGAATTTGGAGGCACAAGTGGGTCAGCTGAGCAAGAAAATTACTGAACTCCCTCCTAGTACTCTTCCAAGCAATACAGAAGAGAATCCAAAAGGATAATGCAAGGCCATTAACATGACCTACATGGCCGAACTAGGAGAGGAGGAAGAGGCAGTGAACGCCACTGAGGAAGACCTCAATGGACACCCACTGGCCTCCAATGAGTTCCCTAATGAGAAACCATGGGAATATGAGGCTCACACTGAGACCATAGAGATTCCATTGGATTTACTTCTGCCATTCATGAGCTCTGATAAGTATTCTTCCTCTGAAGAGGATGAATATGTCACTGAAGAGCAAGTTGCTAAATACCTTGGAGCAATCATGAAGCTAAATGACAAGTTATTTGGTAATGAGACTTGGGAGAACGAACCTCCTTTGCTCACCAAAGAGCTAGATGACTTGTCTAGGCAGAAATTACCTCAAAAGAGACAAGATCCTGGGAAGTTTTCAATACCTTGTACCATAGGCACCATAACCTTTAAGAAGGCTCTGTGTGACCTAGGGTCAAGCATAAACCTCATGCCTCTCTCTGTAATGGAGAAGCTAGGGATCTTTGAGGTGCAAGCTACAAGAATCTCACACTAGAGATAGCAGACAATTCAAGAAAACAAGCTTATGGACTTGTAGAGGATGTTCTGGTAAAGATTGAAGACCATTACATCCCTGCTGATTTCATAGTCCTAGAGACTGGGAAGTGCATGGTTGAATCCATCATCCTTGGCAGACCCTTCCTAGCCACAGCAAAGGCTGTGATTGATGTGGACAGAGGAGAATTGATCATTCAAGTGAATGAAGAATCCTTTGTGTTTAAGGCTCAAGGATATCCCTCTGTCACCATGGAGAGGAAGCAGGAAGAGCTTCTCTCAAAACAGAGCCAAACAGAGCCCCCACAGTAAAACTCTAAGTTTGGTGTTGGGAGGCCACAACCAAATTCTAAGTTTGGTGTTGAATCCCCACATTCAAACTCTAAGTTTGGTGTTGGGAGGTTCCAACATTGCTCTGAGTATCTGTGAGGCTCCATGAGAGCCCACTGTCAAGCTACTAACATTAAAGAAGCGCTTGTTGGGAGGCAACCCAATGTTATATTTATCTATTTTCCTTTGTTATTTATATTTTCTGTAGGTTGATGATCATGAGAAGTCACAAAATCAATTGAAAAAGCAAAAACAAAATGAAAAACAGAAAGAAAAGCAGCACACCCTGGAGGAAGACCTTGCTGGCGTTTAAACGCCAGTAAGGGCAGCAAATGGGCGTTTAACGCCCAGTCTGGCACCATTCTGGGCGTTTAACGCCAGAAAGGGGCACCAGACTGGCGTTAAACGCCAGGAAAGGGCAAGAAGTTGGCGTTAAACGCCAGAAATGGGCACCAGCCCGGCGTTTAATGCCAGAATTGGCATGAAGAGCATTTTGCTCGCCATATGGTGCAGGGATGAATTTTCCTTGACACCTCAGGATCTGTGGATCCCCACCTACCCCACCACTCTCTCTCTTCTTCACCCATTCACCAATCACCTCAACACCTCTTCCCCCAAAACCCCTCACCTATCAAATCTGATCTTTCTCTTTACCACTCACATCCATCCTTCATAAAACCCCACTCACCTCACCATTCAAATTCAAACCACTTTCCCTCCCAAACCCACCCTCCAATAGCCAAACCCTACCCCTCTCTCAACCCCTATATAAACCCACCTTCACCCTTTCATTTTCACACAACCTAAACACTACTTCTCCCCCTTTGGCCGAACCACAAAGCCATCTCCATCTCCTCTATTCCATCTTCTTCTACTCTCTTCTTTCTTCTTTTGCTCGAGGACGAGCAAACCTTCTAAGTTTGGTGTGGTAAAAGCATTGCTTTTTGTTTTTCCATAACCATTTATGGCATCTAAAGCCGGAGAAACCTCTAGAAAGAGGAAAGGGAAAGCAAAAGCTTCCACCTTCGAGTCATGGGAGATGGAGAGATTCATCTCAAGGGTACATCAAGACCACTTCTATGAAGTTGTGGCCTTGAAGAAGGTGATCCCCGAGGTCCCTTTCAAACTCAAAAAGAGTGAATACCCGGAGATCCGACATGAGATCCGAAGAAGAGGTTGGGAAGTTCTTACCAACCCCATTCAACAAGTCGGAATCTTAATGGTTCAAGAGTTCTATGCCAATGCATGGATCACCAAGAGCCATGATCAAAGTGTGAACCCGAACCCAAAGAATTGGCTTACAATGGTTCGGGGGAAATGCTTAGATTTCAGTCCGGAAAATGTAAGGTTGGCATTCAACTTGCCCATGATGCAAGGAGATGAATACCCTTACACTAGAAGGGTCAACTTTGATCAAAGGTTGGACTAAGTCCTCATAGACATTTGTGAAGAGGGCGCTCAATGGAAGAGAGATTCAAGAGGGAAGCCGGTTCAACTGAGAAGGCACGACCTCAAGCCCGTGGCTAGGGGATGGTTGGAGTTTATCCAACGCTCAATCATTCCCACTAGCAACCGGTCCGAAGTTACTATAGACCGGGCCATCATGATTCATAGCATCATGATTGGAGAAGAAGTAGAAGTTCATGACGTTATAGCCCAAGAACTTTATAAGGTGGCGGACAAGTCCTCTACCTTGGCAAGGTTAGCCTTTTCTCATCTCATTTGTCACCTCTGTTATTCAGTTGGAATTGACATTGAGGGAGACACCCTCATTGATGAGGACAAGCCCATCACTAAGAAAAGGATGGAGCAAATAAGAGATCCCACTCATCATGAAATCCCTGAGATACCTCAAGGGATGCACTTTCCTCCACAAAACTATTGGGAGCAAATCAACACCTCCCTAGGAGAATTGAGTTCCAACATGGGACAACTAAGGGTGGAGCACCAAGAACATTCCATCCTCCTCCATGAAATTAGAAAAGATCAAAGAATCATGAGAGAGGAGCAACAAAGACAAGGAAGAGACATTGAGGAGCTCAAGCACTCCATAAGATCTTCAAGAGGAAGAACAAGCCACCATCACTAAGGTGGACCCGTTCTTTAATCTCCTTGTTCTTATTTTCCTGTTTTTCGAATTTTAATGCTTATGTTTACCAATGTCTGTGTCTCATGATCATTAGTGTCTTAGTGTCTATGCCTTAAAGTTATGAATGTCCTGTGAATCCATCACCTTTCTTGAATGAAAAATGTTCTTAATTGAAAAAGAGAAGAATTGCATGAATTTTGAATTTTATAACAGATTAATTATTTTGATGTGGTGGCAATACTTTTGTTTTCTGAATGTATGCTTAAACAATGCATATGTCTTTTGAATTTGTTGTTCATGAATGGTTGGCTCTTGAAAGAATGATGAAAAAGGAGACATGTTACTGAGGATCTGAAAAATCATAAAAATGATTCTTGAAGCAAGAAAAAGCAGTGAATATTCAAAAAAAAAGAGAGAAAAACGAAAAAAAAAGAGAAAGGAAAAAGAAAAAGAAAGAAATAAAGTTGTGATCCAAGGCAAAAAGAGTGTGCTTAAGAACCCTGGACACCTCTAGTTGGGGACTCTAGCAAAGCTGAGTCACAATCTTAAAAGGTTCACCCAATTATGTGTCTGTGGCATGTATGTATCTGGTGGTAATACTGGAAGACAGAGTGCTTTGGGCCACGGCCAAGACTCATAAAGTAGCTGTGTTCAAGAATCATCATACTTAATACTGATCTTCATAGATGTTTTTGGAATTCATTGCATATTCTCTTCTCTTTATCTTATTTGATTTTCAGTTGCTTGGGGACAAGCAACAATTTAAGTTTGGTGTTGTGATGAGCGGAAAATTTATAAGCTTTTGGCATTGTTTTTAGTATGTTTTTAGTATGTTTTAGTTAGTTTTTAGTATATTTTTATTAGTTTTTAGTTAAAATTCACTTTTTTGGACTTTACTATGAGTTTGTGTGTTTTTCTGTGATTTCAGGTATTTTCTGGCTGAAACTGAGGGACCTGAGCAAAAATCTGATTCAGAGGCTGAAAAGGACTGCAGATGCTGTTGGATTCTGACCTCCCTGCACTCAAAGTGGATTTTCTGGAGCTACAGAAGCCCAATTGGCGCTCTCTCAACTGCGTTGGAAAGTAGACATCCTGGGCTTTCCAGAAATATATAATAGTTTATACTTTGCCCGAGATTTGATGGCCCAAACCGGTGTTCCAAATCAGCTCAAAACTGCCCGGTGTTAAACGCCGGAACTGGCACAAGAATGGGAGTGAAACGCCCAAACTGGCATAGAAGCTGGCGTTTAACTCCAAGAAAAGTCTCTACACGAAAAAGCTTCAATGCTCAGTCCAAGCACACACCAAGTGGGCCCGGAAGTGAATTTTTATGTCATTTACTCATTTCTGTAAACTCTAGGCTACTAGTTCTCTACATATAGGACCTTTTACTATTGTATTCTCATCTGGGTAGCTATCTTTGAGTAGTTTTATGCTATCTTAGATCATGGGGGCTGGCCTCACGGCCATGCCTAGACCTTGTTCTTATGTATTTTCAACGGTGGAGTTTCTACACACCATAGATTAAGGTGTGGAGCTCTGCTGTACCTCGAGTATTAATGCAATTACTATTGTTCTTCTATTCAATTCAGCTTTCTTGTTCTAAGATATCACTTGTTCTTCAACTTGATGAATGTGATGATCCGTGACACTCATCATCATTCTCCCCTATGAACGTGTGCCTGACAACCACCTCCGTTCTACCTTAGATTGAGTGGATATCTCTTGGATCCCTTAATCGGAATCCTCGTGATATAAGCTAGAATTGATGGCGGCATTCAAGAGAATCCGGAAGGTCTAAACCTTGTCTGTGGTATTCTGAGTAGGATTCAATGATTGAATGACTGTGACGAGCTTCAAACTCCTGAAGGCTGGGCGTTAATGACAGACGCAAAAGAATCAATGGATTCTATTCCAACCTAATTGAGAACCAACAGATGATTAGCCGTGCCGTGACAGGGTGCGTTGAACATTTTCACTGAGAGGACGGGATTGTAGCCACTGACAATGGTGATGCCCAACATACAGCTTGCCATGGAAAGGAGTAAGAAGGATTGGATGAAGACAGTAGGAAAGTAGAGAGATGGAAGGGACAAAGCATCTCCATACGCTTATCTGAAATTCTCACCAATGAATTACATAAGTATCTCTATCCTTGTTTTATGTTTTATTCATAAATCATTCATGACCATTTGAATCTGCCTAACTGAGATTTACAAGATGACCATAGCTTGCTTCATACCAACAATCTCCGTGGGATCGACCCTTACTCGCGTAAGGTTTATTACTTGGACGACCCAGTGCACTTGCTGGTTAGTTGTGCGAAGTTGTGATAAAGAGTTGAGATTTCAATTGAGCGTACCATGTTGATGGCGCCATTGATGATCACAATTTCGTGCACCAGCTATCCAGAGGAAAACACTTAAAGGCGAGCCGTAATGGCCTCATCTTCGGTAGGCTCCTCCGATTTTTTTTTACGTTGTGCTGACTGATTTTTTCCTTTTTTTTACGTTCTGCTACCCAATTTTTTTTACGTTGTGCTTACCGGTTTTTTTTTCCAATTTTTTCAGTTTTTTTGTTACATTGTGTTGACCGATTTTTTTCCAATTTTTTTCCATTTTTTTATGTTGTGCTGACCAGTTTCTTTTTTTTACGTTGTGCCGACCGTTTTTTTTTTCCATTTTTTAGGTTGTGTTGACCGGTTTTTTTATACGTTGTGCTGACCCTTGTTCTTTAAATGACGCTATCCAGAGGAGGACACCTAAAGGCGAGCTGTAGTGGCCTCATCTTCGGTAGGCTCCTCCGATTTTTTTTTTTCGTTGTGCTGACCGATTTTTTTCCTCTTTTTTTTACGTTGTGCTGACCCTTGTTCTTTAAATGACGCTATCCAGAGGAGGACACCTAAAGGCGAGCCGTAATGGCCTCATCTTTGGCAAGCTCGTCCGATTTTTTTTCGTTGTGCTGACCGGTTTTTTCCAGTTTTTTCCTTCGTTGTGCTGATCGGTTTTTTTTCCAGTTTTTTTTTTTTTGTGCTGACCCTTGTTCTTTAAATGACGCCATCCAGAGGAGGACACCTAAAGGCGAGCCATAATGGCATCATCATCGGTAGGCTCCTCCAATTTTTTTTTTACGTTTTACTGACCAATTTTTTCCTTTTTTTTACATTGTGCTGATCGGTTATTTTTTATGTTGTGCTGAACGGTTTTTTATCCAGTTTTTTTCCAGTTTTTTGTTATGTTGTGTTGACCGGTTTTTTTTCCAGTTTTTTCCATATTTTTTACGTTGCGCTGACCTATTTTTTTTTACGTTGTGCTGACCAGTTTTTTTCCATATTTTAGGTTGTGCTGACAGGTTTTTTTTTACGTTGTGCTTACATTGTGCTGACCGGTTTTGTTTTTTTTATTTTACGTTGTGCTGACCGGTTTTTTTTCAATTTTTTTCGTTGTGCTAACCCTTGTTCTTTAAATGACGCTATCCAGAGGAGGACACCTAAATGCGAGCCGTAATGGCCTCATCTTCGGCAGGCTCCTCCGATTTTTTTTTACGTTGTGCTGACCGGTTTTTTCCAGTTTTTTTACGCTGTGCTGACCGGTTTTTGTTTTCTTTTTATACGTTGTGCTTAACGATCTTTTTTTACGTTGTGCTGACCGGTTTTTTTCTTTTTTTTGGGATGTGCTGACCAATTTTTTTTAACGTTGTACTGACCCTTGTTCTTTAAATGACGCTATCCCGAGGAGGACACATAAAGGGGAGCCGTAATGGCCTCATCTTCAGCAGGCTCCTCTGATTTTTTTTTTCAGGTCTTTTTTTACGTTGTGTTGACCGGTTTTTTCCTTTTTTACGTTGTGCTGACCGATTTTTTTAGGTTTTTCTGACCTGTTTTTTCATTTTTTTACGTTGTGCTGACCGATTTTTTTTCATTTATTTTACGTTGTGCTGACCCTTGTTCTTTAAATAACGCTATCCAGAGGAGGACACCTAAAGGCGAGCCGTAATGGCCTCATCTTCGGCAGGCTCCTCCGATTTTTTTTACGCTGTGCTGACCGGTTTTTTTTTCCAGTTGTTTTTTTACGTTGTGCTGACCGGTTTTTTTCCTGTTGTTTTTTTACGTTGTGCTGACCGGTTTTTTTTTATTTTTTATTTTACGTTGTGCTGACCGGTTTTTTTCCAATTTTTTTTATGTTGTGCTGACCGGTTTTTTTTAGGTTGTGCTGACCGGTTTTTTTTCCAATTTTTTTCTTACGTTGTGCTGATCGGGTTTTTTTTTTCTACGTTGTGCTCACCCTTGTTCTTTAAATGACACTATCCAGAGGATGACGCCTAAAGGCGACCCGTAATGGCCTCATCTTCGACAGGCTCCTCTGATTTTTTTTTACGTTGTGCTGACCGGTTTTTTTCAGTTTTTTTTTACGTTGTGCTGACTGTTTTTTTTTTTACGTTGTGCTGACCGGTTTTTTTTTTTTTTTTGGGTTGTGCTGACCGATTTTTTTTTTACGTTATGCTGACCGGTTTTTTTTTTCGTTGTGCTGACCCTTGTTCTTTAAATGACGCTATCCAGAGGAGGACACCTAAAGGCAAGCCGTAATGGCATCATCCTCGGCAGGCTACTCCGATTTTTTTTAACATTGTGTTGACCCTTGTTCTTTAAATCACGCTATCCTGAGGCGGACACCTAAAAGGGAGCCGTAATGGCCTCATCTTCGGCAGGCTCCTCCGATTTTTTTTCGGTTTTTTTACGTTGTGTTGACCGATTTTTGTTTTTTTTATTATTTTACGTTGTGCTGACCGGTTTTTTCCAGCTTTTTTACGTTGTGCTGACTTGTTTTTTTTTGGTTGTGCTAACCAGTTTTTTTTCCAGTTTTTTTTACGTTGTGTTGACCGGTTTTTTTCCTTTTTTTTACGTTGTGCTGACCGGTTTTTTTAGGTTGTGCTGACCGGTTTTTTTCCATTTTTTTTACGTTGTGCAGACCGGTTTTTTTTCATTTTTTACGTTGTGCTGACCCTTGTTCTTTGAATAACGCTATCCAGAGGAGGATACCTAAAGGCGAGCTGTAATGGCCTCATCTTCGGCAGGCTCCTCCGATTTTTTTTTAAGTTGAGCTGACCAGTTTTTTCCAGTTTTTTTTACGTTGTGCTGACCGGTTTTTTTCATTTTAGTTTTTTTTCTGTTTTTTATTTTTTTCGTAGTGCTGATCGTTTTTTTTTACGTTGTGCTGACCGGTTTTGTTTTCTATTTTACGTTGTGCTGACCGGTTTTTTTTTGGGTTGTGCTGACCAGTTTTTTTCCAGTTTTTTTTTACGTTGTGTTGATCGGGTTTTTTTTTTTGTGCTGACTCTTGTTCTTTAAATGACGCTATCCAGAGGAGGACACCTAAAGGCGAGCCGTAATGGCCTCATCTTCGGCAGGCTCCTCCGATTTTTTTTACGTTGTGCTGACCGGTTTTTTTTTTTTTACGTTGTGCTGAGCGGTTTTTTTTTTTTTGGGTTGTGTTGACCGGTTTTTTTTTTACGTTGTGCTGACCGTTTTTTTTTTTCGTTGTGCTAACCCTTGTTCTTTAAATGACGCTATCCAGAGGAGGACACCTAAAGGCGAGCCGTAACGGCCTCATCTTCGGCAGGCTCCTCCGATTTCTTTTAACGTTGTGCTGTCCCTTGTTCTTTAACTGACGCTATCCCGAGGATGACACCTAAAGGGGAGCCGTAATGGCCTCATCTTCGGCAGGCTCCTCCGATTTTTTCTTTCCAGTTTTTTTTACGTTGTGCTGAGCGGTTTTGTTTTTTTTATTTTACGTTGTGCTGACTGGTTTTTTTCTGTTTTTTTCGTTGTGCTAACCCTTGTTCTTTAAATGACGCTATCCAGAGGAGGACACCTCAAGGCGAGCCGTAATGGCCTCATCTTCAGCAGGCTCCTTTATTTTTTTTTTAGGTTTTTTTTACGTTGTGTTGACCGGCTTTTTTCCTTTTTTTTTATGTTGTGCTGACCGTTTTTTTTTCGTTGTGCTAACCCTTGATCTTTAAATGATGCTATCCAGAGGAGGACACCTAAAGGCGAGCCGTAACGGCCTCATCTTCGGCAGGCTCCTCCAATATTTTTAACGTTGTGCTGTCCCTTGTTCTTTAAATGACGCTATCCCGAGGATGACACCTAAAGGGGAGCCGTAATGGCCTCATCTTCGGCAGGCTCCTCCGATTTTTTCTTTGTGGTTTTTTTTTACGTTGTGCTGAGCGATTTTGTGTTTTTTATTTTACATTGTGCTGACCGGTTTTTTTTTCTATTTTTTTCGTTGTGCTAACCCTTGTTCTTTAAATGACGCTATCCAGAGGAGGACACCTAAAGGCGAGCCGTAATGGCCTCATCTTCGGCAGGCTCCAAGGACGTTTCTACATATATTGTTGTGGGGGCAAGCGCCCCCACTACAATTTGAAATTTTTTGAGTAGTATATGATAATAATATTTATTTGCCCCCATTAGATTATTAAATTTGACCCCACAATAAATTTTTACTCAACTTTTGGTATTTAATTGTTAATTTAAAAATTTTATATTAGAAATTCGTTAAAACTTAGAATGATTAATTCTCAAATTTAAACGAAATTAGCGTTCTTTTTTAAAAATCAACTCAAAAGAATATTATTTATCTTCTTTTCAAATTAGCTTTAATTTTTGCATAGCAACTTTATTAATTGAAAGAACTTTTTAACTATAAATATAAATAAGAGTCGACTTCTAATTGTGTTAGGAAGTGAATTTTTAAATAATTATTTAGTAATATATATAAAAAGAGAGAAATTTTGATGGCAGTTAACAGAAAAATTATTTAATTTTTTAAAATATAAAACCTAAAATAATAGAAATTTAAATTATATATTATTATTTAAATTACTATTTTAATATTGTAATCTATATATTAGATATTTTGAAGGCTAATCATATTTTACAATAATAAATATAATCATAACAATAATTATGTTATATGTACATAAAAATAATTATTTGTATAAAATATATATTAAAATATAAAATACACATTAAAAATAAGTTAAACAATACATATATTATATACAGATATATAATAATTAATAAATAATTTAATATTTAATTTTTTATATACATATATTATTTTTATTATAAAAATAATTATGATGTTATATAAATTTTGCCCCCACTACAAAAATTTTCTGGATCCGTCACTGGCAGGCTCCTCCGATTTTTTTTACGTTGTGCTGACCAGTTTTTTTCCAGTTTTTTTTACGTTGTGCTGACCGATTTTTGTTTTCTTTTTATACGTTGTGCTGAACGATTTTTTTTTACGTTCTGCTGACCGGTTTTTTTCTTTTTTTTTTGGGATGTGCTGACCAATTTTTTTTAACGTTGTACTGACCCTTGTTCTTTAAATGACGCTATCCCGAGGAGGACACATAAAGGGGAGCCGTAATGGCCTCATCTTCAGCAGGCTCCTCTGATTTTTTTTCAGGTTTTTTTTACGTTGTGTTGACCGGTTTTTTCCTTTTTTTTACGTTGTGCTGACCGGTTTTTTTAGGTTGTGCTGACCGGTTTTTTCATTTTTTTTACGTTGTGCTGACCGTTTTTGTTTCATTTTTTTTACGTTGTGCTGACCCTTGTTCTTTAAATAACGCTATCCAGAGGAGGACACCTAAAGGCGAGCCGTAATGGCCTCTTCTTCGGCAGGCTCCTCCGATTTTTTTTTACGCTGTGCTGACGGTTTTTTTTCCAGTTGTTTTTTACGTTGTGCTGACCGGTTTTTTTTATTTTTTTTATTTTACGTTGTGCTGACCGGTTTTTTTCCAATTTTTTTATGTTGTGCTGACCGGTTTTTTTTGGGTTGTGCTGACCGGTTTTTTTCCAATTTTTTTCTTACATTGTGCTGATCGGGTTTTTTTTTACGTTGTGCTCACCCTTGTTCTTTAAATGACACTATCTAGAGGAGGACGCCTAAAGGCAACCCGTAATGGCCTCATCTTCGGCAGGCTCCTCCGATTTTTTTTACGTTGTGCTGACCGGTTTTTTTTCAGTTTTTTTTTACGTTGTGCTGACTGTTTTTTTTTTTGTTTTTTCTTACGTTGTGCTGACCGGTTTTTTTCTTTTTTTTTGGGTTGTGCTGACCGATTTTTTTTACGTTGTGCTGACCGATTTTTTTTTTCGTTGTGCTGACCCTTGTTCTTTAAATGACGCTATCCAGAGGAGAACACCTAAAGGCAAGCCGTAATGGCCTCATCCTCGGCAGGCTACTCCGATTTTTTTTTCAGTTTTTTTTGCGTTGTGCTGACTTGTTTTTTTTTGGGTTGTGCTAACCAGTTTTTTTCCAGTTTTTTTTTTACGTTGGGGTGACCGGTATTTTTCCTTTCTTTTACGTTGTGCTGACCGGTTTTTTTAGGTTGTGCTGACCGGTTTTTTTTTCCATTTTTTTACGTTGTGCTAACCGGTTTTTTTTTTCATTTTTTACGTTGTGCTGACCCTTGTTCTTTGAATAACGCTATCCAGAGGAGGACACCTAAAGGCGAGCCGTAATGGCCTTATCTTCGGCAGGCTCCTCCGATTTTTTTTTAAGTTGAGCTGACCAGTTTTTTTCCAGTTTTTTTTACATTGTGCTGACCGGTTTTTTTTTCATTTTTTTGTTTTTTTGTTTTTTTATTTTTTCGTTGTGCTGATCGTTTTTTTACGTTGTGCTGACCGGTTTTTTTTTTCTATTTTACGTTGTGCTGAACGATTTTTTTTTGGGTTGTGCTGACCAGTTTTTTTTTCCAGTTTTTTTTTTACGTTGTGCTGATCGGGTTTTTTTTTACGTTGTGCTGACTCTTGTTCTTTAAATGACGCTATCCAGAGGAGGACAACTAAAGGCGAGCCGTAATGGCCTCATCTTCGGCAGGCTCCTCCGATTCTTTTTTACGTTGTGCTGACCGGTTTTTTTTTTTTTTTACGTTGTGCTGAGCGGTTTTTTTTTTTTTGGGTTGTGCTGACCGGTTTTTTTTTTACGTTGTGCTGACCGTTTTTTTTTTCGTTGTGCTAACCCTTGTTCTTTAAATGACGCTATCCAGAGGAGGACACCTAAAGGCGAGCCGTAACGGCCTCATCTTCGGGAGGCTCCTCCGATTTCTTTTAACGTTGTGCTGTCCCTTGTTCTTTAAATGACGTTATCCCGAGGATGACACCTAAAGGGGAGCCGTAATGGCCTCATCTTCGGCAGGCTCCTCCGATTTTTCTTTCCAGTTTTTTTTACGTTGTGCTGAGCGGTTTTGTTTTTTTTATTTTACGTTGTGCTGACTGGTTTTTTTTCCAGTTTTTTTCGTTGTGCTAACCCTTGTTCTTTAAATGACGCTATCCAGAGGAGGACACCTCAAGGCGAGCCGTAATGGCCTCATCTTCAGCAGGCTCCTCTTATTTTTTTCAGGTTTTTTTTTACGTTGTGTTGACCGGCTTTTTTTCTTTTTTTTACGTTGTGCTGACTGGTTTTTTTAGGTTGCTGACCGGTTTTTTCCCCTTTTTTTATGTTGTGCTGACCGTTTTTTTTTTTCATTTTTTTTAAGTTGTGCTGACCCTTGTTCTTTAAATAACGCTATCTAGAGGAGGACACCTAAAGGCAAAGCCGTAATGGCCTCATCTTCGGCAGGCTCCTCCGATTTTTTTTGTTGTGCTGACCGATTTTTTTTCAATTTTTTTACGTTGTGCTGACCGGTTTTTTTCAGTTTTTTTTGTGCTGACCGGTTTTTGTTTTTTTTATTTTTTTATTTTTTATTTTACGTTGTGCTGACCGGTTTTTTCAATTTTTTTATGTTGTGCTGACCAGTTTTTTTTTGGGTTGTGCTGACCGGTTTTTTTTCCGATTTCTTTCTTACGTTGTGCTGACCCTTGTTCTTTAAATGACGCTATCCAGAGGAGGACACCTAAAGGCGACCCCGTAATGGCCTCATCTTCGGCAGGCTCCTCCGATTTTTTTTTTTACGTTGTGCTGACTGGTTTTTTTCCAATTTTTTTACGTTGTGCTGACTGTTTTTGTTTTTTTGTTTTTTCTTACGTTGTGCTGGCCGATTTTTTCTTTTTTTTTGGGTTGTGCAGACCGGTTTTTTTTTTTTTTACGTTGTGTTGACCGGTTTTTTTTTTTCGTTGTGCTGACCCTTGTTCTTTAAATGACGCTATCCAGAGGAGGACACCTAAAGGCAAGCCGTAATGGCCTCATCGTCGGCAGGCTACTCCGATTTTTTTTAACGTTGTGCTGACCCTTGTTCTTTAAATGACGCTATCCCGAGGCGGACACCTAAAAGGGAGCCGTAATGGCCTCATCTTCGACAGGCTCCTCCGATTTTTTTTCCCGGTTTTTTTTACGTTGTGTTGACCGGTTTTGTTTTTTTTATTATTTACGTTGTGCTGACCGATTTTTTCCAGTTTTTTTTTACGTTGTGCTGACTTGTTTTTTTTTTTTGGGTTGTGCTGACCAGTTTTTTTTTACATTGTGTTGACGGTTTTTTTCCTTTTTTTTACGTTGTGCTGACCGGTTTTTTTAGGTTGTGCTGACCGGTTTTTTCCATTTTTTTTACGTTGTGCTGACTGGTTTTTTTTTTCATTTTTTTTTACGTTGTGCTGACCCTTGTTCTTTAAATGACGCTATCCAGAGGAGGACACCTAAAGGCGAGCCGTAATGGCCTCATCTTCGGCAGGCTACTCCGATTTTTTTTAACGTTGTGCTGACCCTTGATCTTTAAATGACGCTATCCCGAGGCGGATACCTAAAAGGGAGCCATAATGGCCTCATCTTCGGCAGGCTCCACCGATGTTTTTTTCGGTTTTTTTTTACATTGTGTTGACCGGTTTTTGTTTTTTTATTATTTTACGTTGTGCTGACCGGTTTTTTCCAGTATTTTTTTACGTTGGGCTGACCTGTTTTTTTTTTGGTTGTGCTGACCAGTTTTTTTTCCAGTTTTTTTTTTACTTTGTGCTGATCGAGTTTTTTTTTTTA
Organism: Arachis stenosperma; assembly: GCF_014773155.1. Classification (NCBI taxonomy): domain Eukaryota; kingdom Viridiplantae; phylum Streptophyta; class Magnoliopsida; order Fabales; family Fabaceae; genus Arachis; species Arachis stenosperma. The sequence goes on from NW_026651370.1 coordinate 2,135,653, forward strand.
CGTTGTGCTGACCCTTGTTCTTTAAATGACGCTATCCAGAGGAGGACACCTAAAGGCGAGCCGTAATGGCCTCATCATCGGCAGGCTCCTCCGAATTTTATTTTACGTTGTGCTGACCGGTTTTTTCCAGTTTTATTTTTACGTTGTGCTTACCAGTTTTTTGTTTTTTTATACATTGTGCTGACCATTTTTTTTTTACGTTGTGCTAAGCAGTTTTTTTCTTTTTTTTTGGTTGTGCTGACCGATTTTTTTTTTTTACGTTGTGGTGACCCGTTTTTTTTTTCATTGTGCTGACCCTTGTTCTTTAAATGACTCTATCCAGAGAAGGACACATAAAGGCGACCGTAATGGCATCATCTTCGGCAGGCTCCTCCGATTTTATTTTTTACGTTGTGCTGACCCTTGTTCTTTAAATGACGCTATCCCGACGAGGACACCTAAAGGGGAGCAGTAATGGCCTCATCTTCAGCAGGCTCCTCTGATTTTTTTCCCGTTTTTTTACCTTGTGTTGACCGATTTTTTCCTTTTTTTATGTTGTGCTGACCGATTTTTTTAGGTTGTGCTGACCGGTTTTTTCCATTTTTTTACGTTGTGCTTACCCTTGTTCTTTAAATAACGCTATTCAGAGGAGGACACCTAAAGGCGAGCCATAATGGCCTCATCTTCGGCAGGCTCCTCCGATTTTAATTTTACGTTGTGCTGACCGGTTTTTTTCTGGTTTTCTTTTACGTTGTGCTGACCGATTTTTTTCTGGGTTGAGCTGACCGTTTTTTTTTTTCAATTTTTTTGATGTTGTGCTGATCGGGTTTTTTTTTTATGTTGTGCTGACTCTTGTTCTTTAAATGACGCTATCCAGAGGAGGGACACCTAAAGGCGACCCGTAATGGCCTCATCTTCGGCAGGCTCCTCCAATTTTTTTTTACGTTGTGCTGATCGGATTTTTCCAGTTTTTTTTTACGTTGTGCTGACTGTTTTTGTTTTTTGTTTTTTTCTTACGTTGTGCTGACCAGTTTTTTTCCTTTTTTTTGGGTTGTGGTGACCGGTTTTTTTACGTTGTGCTGACCGGTCTTTTTTTCGTTGTGCTGACCTTGTTCTTCAAATGACGCTATCCAGAGGAGGACACCTAAAGGCGAGCCGTAATGGCCTCAACTTCGGCAGGCTACTCCGATTTTTTGTGCTGACCCAGATCTTTAAATGACGCTATCCCGAGGCGGACACCTAAAAGGGAGCCATAATGGCTCATCTTCGGCGAGCTCCTCCGATTTTTTTTTCGGTTTTTTTTTACATTGTGTTGACCAGTTTTTCTTTTTTATTATTTTACGTTGTGCTGACCGGTTTTGTCCAGCATTTTTTTACGTTGTGCTGACCTATTTTTTTTTGGGTTGTGCTGACCAGTTTTTTTCCAGTTTTTTCTTTACGTTGTGCTGATCGGGTTTTTTTTATGTTGTGCTGACCCTTGTTCTTTAAATGACGCTATCCAGAGGAGGACACCTAAAGGCGAGCCGTAATGGCCTCATCTTCGGCAGGCTCCTCCGAATTTTTTTTATTTTGTGCTGACCGGTTTTTTTCCAATTTTTTTTTACGTTGTGCTGACTGTTTTTTTTTCAGTTTTTTTGTTTTTGTTTTTTTTTTTTATATTTTTTTGTTGTGCTGATCGGTTTTTTTTACGTTGTGCTGACCGGTTTTTGTTTTTTTTATTTTACGTTGTGCTGACCGGTTTTTTTTTGCGATGTGCTGACCGGTTTTTTTTTGCAGTTTTTTTTACGTTGTGCTGACCCTTGTTCTTTAAATGACGCTATCCAGAGGAGGACACCTATAGGCGCCCGTAATGGCCTCATCTTCGGCAGGCTCCTCCGATTTTTTTTTACGTTGTGCTGACCGGTTTTTTTTTTTTGTTTTTTTTTTTTTACGTTGTGTTGACCGGTTTTTTTCTTTTTTTTTGGGTAGTGCTGACTGGTTTTTTTGATTTACGTTGTGCTGACCGTTTTTTTTCGTTGTGCTAACCCTTGTTCTTTAAATGACGCTATCTAGAGGAGGACACCTAAAGGTGAGCCGTAATGGCCTCATCTTCGGCAGGCTCCTCCGATTTTTTTTTTACGTTGTGCTGTACGGTTTTTTCCAATTTTTTTTACGTTGTGCGGACCGGTTTTTTGTTTTCTTTTTATACGTTGTGCGAACGATTTTTTTTTACGTTGTGCTGACCGGTTTTTTTCGTTTTTTTTTTTGGGTTGTGCTGACCGATTTTTTTATGTTGTGCTGACCGATTTTTTTTTCGCTGTGCTGACCATTGTTCTTTAAATGACGCTATCCAGAGGAGGACACATAAAGGCAAGCCGTAATAGCCTCATCTTTGGCAGGGTCCTACAATTTTTTTAACGTTGTGCTGACCCTTGTTCTTTAAATGACGCTATCCCGAGGAGGACACCTAAAGGGGAGCCGTAATGGCCTCATCTTTGGCAGGCTCCTCCGATTTTTTTTTTACGTTGTGCTGACCGGTTTTTCCGGTTTTTTTCGTTGTGTTGACCGATTTTTCCTTTTTTTACGTTGTGCTGACTCGTTTTTTTAGGTTGTGCTGACCGATTTTTTCCATTATTTTACGTTGTGCTGACCGTTTTTTTTTTCATTTTTTTTACGTTGTGCTGACCCTTGTTCTTTAAATAACGCTATCCAGAGGAGGACACCTAAAGGCGAGCCGTAATGGCCTCATCTTCGGCAGGCTCTTCCGATTTTTTTTAAGTTGTGCTGACCTTTTTTTTCCAGTTTTTTTACGTTGTGCTGACCAGTTTTTTCCAGATTTTATTATTATTTCTTTGTTTTTTTCGTTGTGCTGATCGGTTTTTTTTTTTACGTTGTGCTGACCGGTTTTTCCAGTTTTTTTTTACGTTGTGCTGACTAGTTTTTTTTCTAGTTTTTTTTTACGTATAGGCCTCATCTTTGGCAGGCTCCTCCGATTTTTTTCCGTTTTTTTTACGTTTTGCTAACCTGTTTTCTTTTCTTTTTTTTGGGTTGTGCTGACTGTTTTTTTTTACATTGTGCTGACCATTTTTTTTCGTTGTGCTGACCCTTGTTCTTTAAATGACGTTATCCAGAGGAGGACAATAAAGGCGAGCCATAATGGCCTCATCTTCGGCAGGCTCCTCCGATTTTTTTTTACGTTGTGCTGACCCTTGTTCTTTAAAAGACGCTATCCCGAGGAGGACACCTAAAGGGGAGCCGTAATGGCCATCTTTGGCAGGCTCCTCCGATTTTTTTTTGGGTTTTTTTTTACGTTGTGCTGACCGGTTTTTTTCCTTTTTCTTTACATTGTGCTGACTGATTTTTTTAGGTTGTGCTGACCGGCTTTTTTTCCAGTTTTTTTTACGTTGTGCTGACCGGTTTTTTTTTCCAATTTTTTTATTTATATATTTATTTTATTTTTTTACGTTGTGTTAACCGATTTTTGTTTTTTTGTTTTTTTTGTTTTTTTTTACGTTGTGTTGACCGGTTTTTTTTGGGTTGTGCTGACGTTTTTATTTTACATTGTGCTGACCAGTTTTTTTTATACGTGTGCTGACCCTTGTTCTTTAAATGACGCTATCCGGAGGAGGACACCTAAAGCCGAGCCGTAATGGCCTCATCTTCGGCAGGCTCCTCCGATTTTTTTAACGTTTGTGCTGACCCTTGTTCTTTAAATGATGCTATCCCGAGGAGGATACCTAAAGGGGAGCCGTAATGGCCTCATCTTCGGCAGGCTCCTCCGATTTTTTTGTTTTTTTTTTTACTTTGTGCTGACCGGTTTTTTCCCTTTTTTTTTACGTTGTGCTGACCGATTTTTTTAGGTTGTGCTAACCGGTCTTTTTTTCAGTTTTTTTTTAACGTTGTGCTGACCCTTGTTCTTTAATGGCCTTATCTTCGGCAGGCTCCTCCATTTTTTTTGGTTTTTTTTACGTTGTGCTGACCGGTTTTTTAGTATTTTCAAGAATTTTTAGGGTTTTCTCGGATTTTTCGGAAATTTTCAGGGTTTTCTAGGGTTTTTAGGATTTTTTAGAGTTTTTAGGATATTTTAGGGTTTTTTAGTGTTTTTTATGATTTTCTAGTGTTTCTAGTGTTTTTTAGGGTTTTCTAGGGTCTTTTAGCCCCTAAAAACCCTAAAAAAAACCCTAAAAACTCTAGAAACCCCAAAAAACCCTAGAAAATCCTAAAAACCTTAAAACCCCCAGAAAATCCTGGAATATCCTAGAAAACCCTAAAAAACCGTAAAATCCTAAAAGACCCTAGAAAATCCAAAAAAAAACCCCTAAAAACCCTAAAAACGCTAGAAAACCTAAAAAAACCCTACAAAACTCTAAAAAAATCCTAAAAAACCTTGAAAACATAAAAAACCCTAAAAACTCTAGAAAACTCTAAAAAGCCCTAAAACCCTAGAAGACCCTAAAAATCCGAAAAACCCTCGAAAACCTTAAAAAATAATAGAAACGCATAAAAAAACCCTACAAATCATAAGAAACCATAGAAAACCCAAAAAACCCTAAAAATCCCTTAAAAACCCTAGAAAACCCTAAAAACCTTAGAAAACCCTAAAAACATTAAAACCATAGTAAATCCGAAAAAAAAAAACACTAAAAAATCTAGAAAACCCTATAAAAACCCTAAAAACCATAAAAAACCCAAAAAAACCCGAAAATCTCTAAAACTCTAAAAAACCCTAAAAAACCCAAAAAATCCTAAAAATCCTAGAAAACCATAAAAACCCGAAAAAAACTCTAGAAACCCTAGAAAACGCAAGAAACTCTTAAAACCCTAGAAGACACTAAAAAACCCTGAAAAATCCTTCAAAGCCCTAAAAACCCTTAAAAACCCTAAAAACCTAAAAAATCCCTAAACACCCTAAATACCCAAAAAATCCTAAAAAATTCTAGAAAACCCAAAAACCCCCCTAAAAACCCTAAAAAACCATTAAAACCCTAGAAAACCCTAAAAACCCTAAAAGACCCTATAAAATCCTAAAAAACGCTAAAAAACCTTAGAGAAAACACTAGGTTTTTTATGGTTTTCTAGGGTTTTTTTAGGATTTTTCATGGTTTTCAATGGTTTTTAGGGTTTTCTATAATTTTTAAGGGTTTTGGTTTTTTAGGGTTTTCTATCGTTTTTATGGTCCTTAGGATTTTTAAAGTTTTTTAGGGCTTTCTAGGATCTTTTAGTGTTTTCAAGGATTTTTAGGGTTTTCTAGGATTTTTAGGATTTTTTTAGGGTTTTCTAGGGTTTTAGGATTTTTTAGGGATTTTAGGATATTTAGGGTTTTTTAGTATTTTTATGGTTTTCTAGGGTTTCTAGTGTTTTTTAGGGTTTTATAGAGTTTTTAGTGTTTTTCTAGGATTTCTAAGACATTTTAGGATTTTTTAAAATTTTTAGGGATTTTAGGGGCTAAAGACCCTAGAAAACACTAAAAAAAACCCTAAAACTCTAGAAAACCCAAAAAAATCCTAGAAAACCCTAAAAACCTTTGAAAACCCAGAAAATCCTAGAATATCCTAGAAAACCCTAAAAACTGTAAAAATCCTAAAAGACCCTAGAAAATCCAAAAAATCCCTAAAAACACTAAAAACGCTAGAAAACCTAAAAAACCCTACAAAACTCTAAAAAATCCTAAAAAACCTAGAAAACATAAAAAACCCTAAAAACTCTAGAAAACTCTAAAAAACCCTAAAAACTCTAGAAAACTCTAAAAAACCATAAAAACCCTAGAAAACCTTAAAATCCGAAAAATCCTTGAAAACCTTAAAAAATACTAAAACCCATAAAAAAACCCTACAAATCATAAGAAACCCTAAAAACCCTAGAAAACCCTAGAAAACCCTAAAAAACCATAGAAAACCTTAAAAACACTAGAAAACCATAAAAAACCCCCCCAAAAATCATAAAAACTCGAAAAACTCTAAAAATCCTAAAAAACACTGAAAAACCGAAAAAATTCTAAAAATCCTAGAAAACCATAAAAAACCATAAAAACCCAAAAAAACTCTAGAAAACCCCAGAAACGCAAGAAACTCTTAAAAACCCTAGAAGACACTAAAAAACCCTGAAAAATCCTGCAAAGCCCTAAAAACCCTAAAAATCCAAAAAACCCCTAAACACCCTAAATACCCAAAAAACCCTGAAAAATCGTAGAAATTCTAAAAGACCCTAGAAAATCCAAAAAACCCCTAAAAACCCTAAAAATGCTACAAAACCTAAAAAACCTAGAAAACATAAAAAAACCTTAAAAACTCTAGAAAACTCCTCAAAAACTCTAAAAACCCTAGAAAACCTAGAAAACCTTAAAAAACACTAAAAATCCCTAAAAACCCCAAAAAACCCAAAAAAACCGCTAAACACCCTAAATACCAAAAAACCCTAAAAAAATTCTAGAAAACCCAAAAACCACCCAAAACCCCTAAAAAACCATTAAAATCCTAGAAAACTTTAACAACCCAAAAAGACCCTAGAAATTCCTAAAAAATCCTAAAAAACCTTAGAGAAAACACTTTAGGTTTTTATGATTTTCTAGGGTTTTTCAGTATTTTCTATAGTTTTTTAGGGTTTTAGGTTTTTTTAGAGTTTTCTATCGTTTTTATGGTCTTTATAATTTTTAAGGTTTTTAGGGCTTTCTAGAATTTTTTTATGTTTTCAAGGATTTTTTTGGGTTTTCTAGAATTTTTTTTTGTTTTCAAGGATTTTTTTGGGTTTCTAGGATTTTTAGGATTTTTAGGGTTTTCTAGGGTTTTTAGGATTTTTAGGGTTTTTAGGATATTTAGGGTTTTTAGTGTTTTTTATGGTTTTCTAGGATTACTAGTATTTTTCAGGGTTTTCTATAGTTTTTAGGGTTTTCTAGGATTTCTAGGATATTTTAGGGTTTTCTAAAATTTTTAGGATTTTTAGGGCATTTATAAGGGTTTTAGGGTTTCTACGGTCTTTTTAGGATTTTTAGATGTTTTAATGGATTTTTAGGATTTTTAGGGGTTTTAAGAATTCTATAGGGAATTTTAGGGATTTTTATGATTTTAGAGTTTTTAGGGATTATTTAGGTTTCTAGAGTTTTTAGGGTTTTCTAGGGTTTGTAGAGTTTTTTAGGGTTTCTATGGTTTTAGAAATTTCTAAGGTTTTCTATGATTTTTTAGTGTTTGATAGGGTTTTTAGGGTATTTTAGGGTTTTCTATGATTTTTTAGGGTTTTAGGTTTTTTTAGGGTTTTCTATCGTTTTTTATGGTTTTTAGGGTTTTAGGGTTTTTTAGGGCTTTCTAGGATTTTTTAGTATTTTTTTGTGTGTTTTAGGATTTTTTAGGGGTTTCAGGTCTTTTTAGAGTATTTTAGGATTCTCTAAAGTTTTTAGGGTTTTCAGGATTTTCTAGAATTTTTAGGAATTTTTAGAGTTTTCTAGGGTTTTTTAGGGTTTATTAGGTTTTTTAGATTTTTAGAAAATCCTATAAAATCCTAAAATCATGGAAAATCCTAAAATACCCTAAAAATCTCAGAAAATCCTAAAAACTCCTGAAAACCATAAAAAATCCCTAAAAAACCCTAAAAATATTAGAAAAATCTAAAAAACCATAGAAAACACTAGAAATCCTAAAAAATCCTAGAAAGCCCTAAAAAATTCTAAAATCCCTAAAAACCCTAAAACCCCTAAAATCCTAGAAAACTCTAAAAAAACCCTAGAAAACCAAAAAGATACTAAAGACCCTACAAAACCCAAAAAAAATCCTAAAACTCTAGAAAACAAAAAAAAACGCTAGAAAATCCTAAAAACCTTAAAAACTCCAGAAAATCCTAAAATATCCTAGAAAACCCTAAAACCCGTAAAATCCTAAAAGACCCTAGAAAATCCAAAAAACCCATAAAAACCCTAAAAACGCTAGAAAACCTAAAAAATCCTACAAAACTCTAAAAAAAAATCCTAAAAAAACAAAAAAAAACCCTAAAAACTCTAGAAAACTCTAAAAACCCTAAAAACCCTAGAAAATCCTAAAAAATCCTAAAATCCTAGAAAACCTTAAAAATACTAGAAAACCATAAAAAACCCTACAAATTATAAGAAACCCTAGAAAACCCAAAAAAACCCAAAAAAATTCCTAAAAACCCCTAGAAAACCCTAAAAACCTTAGAAAATCCTAAAAAATCCTAAAAAAACACTAAAAACCATAGTAAATCCAAAAAAAATACTAAAAAAACCTAGAAAATCCTAAATATCTTAAAAATCCTAGACAAACTTAAAAACCGTAGAAAATCATAAAAACAAAAAAAAAATCCGAAAACCTTAAAAAACACTAAAAAACCCAAAAATCCTAAAAAAAAACCATAAAAAACCATAAAAACCGAAAAAACTCTAGAAAACCCTAGAAAACGCAAGAAAACTCTTAAAAACCCTAGAAGACACTAAAAAACCCTGAAAAATCCGACAAAAGTCCTAAAAACCCTAAAAATCCAAAACCCCCTACACACCCTAAATACCCAAAAAACCCTAAAAATTCTAGAAAACCCAAAAACCCCTAAAAAACACTAAAAAACCCTTAAAACCCTAGAAAATCCTAAAAATCCTAAAAGGCCCTAGAAAATCCTAAAAAACCTTAGAGAAAACACTTTAGGTTTTTATGGTTTTCTCAGCTTTTTTAAGATTTTTCATAGTTTTCTAAGGTTTTTTAGGATTTTCTATGGTTTTTAGGGTTTTCTATCTTTTTTATGGTCTTTAGGATTTTAAAGGTTTTTAGTGCTTTCTAGGATTTTTTAGTGTTTTCAAGGATTTTTTAGGCTCTTCTAGGATTTATAGGATTTTTTAGGATTTTCTAGGGTTTTTAGGATTTTTTAGGGTTTTTAGGATATTTTAGAGTTTTTTTAGTGTTTTTTATTGATTTCTAGTGTTTTTTTTAGTGTTTTCTAGAGTTTTTAGGATTTTTTAGGATTTCTTGGATAATTTATGGTTTTCTAAAATTTTTAGGGTTTTAGGGGCTAAAGACCCTAGAAAACCCTAAAAAACCCTAAAAATAGAAAACCCAAAAAACCCTAGAAAACCCTAAAAACTTTAAAAACCCCAGAAATCCTAGAATATCCTAGAAACCCTAAAAAACCGTAAAAATCCTAAAAGACCCTAGACAATCCAAAAAATTCCTAAAACGCTAGAAAACCTAAGAAACGTAGAAAATATAAAAAAACCCTAAAAACTCTAGAAAACTCTAAAAACCCTAGAAAACCCTAAAAATTCTAAAACCATAGAAAACCTTAAAAAACACTCAAAACCCATAAAAAAAACCCTACAAATCATAGGAAACACTAGAAAACCCAAAAAACCCTAAAAATCCCTAAAAAACCCTAGAAAACCCTAAAAATACTAAACCATAGCAAATCCGAAAAACCACTAAAAAACCTAGAAAAACCTAAAATATCATAAGATCCTAGAAAACCGTTAAAACACTAGAAAACCTTAAAAACTCTAGAAAACCATAAAAACCCCCAAAAACCATGAAAAAAACCCGAAAAACTCTAAAAATCCTAAAAAACACTGAAAAACCGAAAAATTCTAAAAACACTAAAAACCATAAAACCCAAAAAACTCTAGAAAACCCTAGAAAACACAAGAAACTCTTAAAACACAAAAAGACACTAAAAAACCCTGAAAAATCCTACAAAGCCCTAAAAACCCTAAAAAATCCAAAAAAACCCCTAAACACCCTAAATACCCAAAAAACCCTAAAAAATCGTAGAAATTCTAAAAGACCCTAGAAAATCCAAAAAACCCCTAAAAACCCTAAAAATGCTACAAACCTAAAAAACCTAGAAAACATAAAAAAACCTTAAAAACTCTAGAAAACTCTACAAAAACCCGAAAAACCCTAGAAAACCTAGAAAACCTTTAAAAACACTAAAACCCCTAAAAACCCCAAAAAACCCAAAAACCGCTAAACACCCAAAATACCAAAAAAACCCTAAAAAATTCTAGAAAACCCATAAACCACCCAAAACCCCTAAAAAACCATTAAAATCCTAGAAAAGTTTAAGAACCCAAAAAGACCCTAGAAATTTCCTAAAAAACCTTAGAAAAAACACTTTAGGTTTTTTATGGTTTTCTAGGGTTTTTCAGGATTTTCTATAGTTTTTTAGGGTTTTTAGGTTTTTTTAGAGTTTTCTATCCTTTTTTATGGTCTTTATAATTTTTAAGCTTTTTTAGGGCTTTCTAGAATTTTTTATTGTTTTCAAGGATTTTTTGGGTTTTCTAGGATTTCTAGGATATTTTAGGGTTTTCAAAAATTTTTAGGATTTTTAGGGCATTTATAGTGTTTTAGGGTTTTCTACGGTTTTTTTAGGATTTTTAGGGGTTTTTTAGAATTCCTAGACAATCCAAAAATCCCTAAAAACGCTAGAAAACCTAAGAAACGTAGAAAATATAAAAAAACCCTAAAACTCTAGAAAACTCTAAAAACCCTAAAAATCCTAAAAACCATAGAAACCTTAAAAACTCTCAAAACCCATAAAAAAACCCTACAATTCATAAGAACACTAGAAAACCCAAAAAACCCTAAAAATCCCTAAAAATCCCTAGAAAACCCTAAAAATACTAAAAACCATAGCAAATCCGAAAAAACACTAAAAACCGAGAAAAAACCTAAAATATCATAAAATCCTAGAAAACCGTAAAACACTAGAAAACCTTAAAAACTCTAGAAAACCATAAAACCCCCCAAAAACCATAAAAAAACCCGAAAAACTGTAAAATCCTAAAAAACACTGAAAAACCGAAAAAAATCTAAAAACACTAGAAAACATAAAAAAACCATAAAAACCCAAAAAAACTCTAGAAAACCGTAGAAAAACACAAGAAACTCTTACAAATCCTAGAAGACACTAAAAAACCCTGAAAAATCTGGCAAAGCCCTAAAAACCCTAAAAAAATCCAAAAAACCCCTAAACACCCTAAATACCCAAAAAAATCCTAAAAAAATCGTAGAAATTCTAAAAGACCCTAGAAAATCCAAAAACCTAAAAACCCTAAAATGCTACAAAACCTAAAAAACCTAGAAAACATAAAAAACTTAAAAACTCTAGAAAACTCTACAAAAACCCTAAAAAACCCTAGAAAACCTAGAAAACCTTAAAGAACCTAAAAACCCCTAAAAACCCAAAAAACCCAAAAAAATCGCTAAACACCCTAAATACCAAAAAAAACCATAAAAAATTCTAGAAAACCCAAAAAACCACCCAAAACCCCCTAAAAAAACCATTAAAATCCTAGAAAACTTTAAAAAACCCAAAAAGACCCTAGAAATTCCTAAAAAACCCTAAAAAC